>NC_080056.1:6000516-6093016 GCF_026212465.1 Amaranthus tricolor
TTTAAGTTGATTTTGGCAAAAAAAAGTGCTTGCAGAGCAGCAAACATTCTCACACATTTGGATTCATTACCAGATGTCCTATATATGCCTATTCATGCATGTAGCAAAGAGAAACATAGTAAGATTAAGCATGACTTACCAACAAAGTGTAACAACGATCCAGTTTGCACTAAACGAAAATATTTTATCTTTAGCTATTGTTTAGAAAAACTAATGAAAGATAATGATAACAGACATAAAGAAGCTATAAAGATAGTTCGAAGTTATAAAACTAGAAATACCATGTAAACCATAATCTATTAATACGCATTAGTTGACATATAATAGGAGTATTGAGTAACTTTGTCATAAGCTGCTTTAAAATTGTGAAAAGTTTGTAGGGAAAAATCATGATTCATGGGGTACATGATGGAAAGCAAAGGTGAACAATGAGCAATCGGATTGGAAACAAGAATTAATACATTGGTGTAGAATTACTTGTCCAATATGACCCAGCTGGCCCCGTTTCTCTTTGCTTCAGCAGCCACTTCTCCAGCAGGCAGGCCTAATACAACCTTCACTCTCACCTTCACCTGTCAAACTCTTGGATCATTGAATGAGAAACAGTCCGCAAGTTTGCAAAGAGGCAACTCATGTTTGTTTTGATATGTTATATTTAATTTTTGGTTACAAATTACAAAGTATTCCATTATTGTATGATTATTAGTTTGCTATGTCCGTACTTGTCCAAATAAAAGTCAGGAAATTTGAAACCAATAGGTTGATTACAGCTTGCCTTTTGATTCATCTTGTACTCCTAACTGCCCAAGTGTTTTAGTTACTTACTGCTCCACTGTCCAATCAATTTGTCGCATTTTTTATTTTGATCCGTCCTAATTTACCAGATTTTTAATTTTGAACATGATCCCACCATTTTTACTCTCTGTATCCTCTCTCTCATTTTGTAATATTATACTATTTTAACCTACTATACGTAAATTCCTAATTTCTATGTCAAAAGTAAATAGGGCTAATTCATCAACACGAAAGGGCAAGGCTTACCATTCATTAAATCTAAGGTACCAAAAAGGCAAGAAAGAAATAAAAATGGAAAAGCAATTACTTGAGAAGTGAGAAAGTAAAAAGAAAAATTCCAAAGTAACAAAGAAAAAATAAAGAAAGATGCAGGTCAACTGAGAAGTTTGAATCATACTGAAAAAGGTCTTTTTGTTTGGTATCCGCCGGTGGCAAATGTTATTCAAAAATTAAAAATATTTATTTTAATTATTTAAAGTTACTTTATTTTAAAATGGTTTTATGAAGTAGTTAAGTTAGGTTATTCATTTTATCTAATAGAAAAGCAAAAAGAATATATAATAATCTTTTTCTTCCAAAACATCTTCAATATTATGTTATTAATTATTAATGCTAGTTTGCATGAATGATTATCACCTTAAATTGTGTTTTATACTATGATTACATATTCCATGAATGAGTTTATGTGTAGTTTATTTATTTTGATATTCTAGCACCCATATGTTTATGAATATTTTCTGAAATCGCCAAGCAACTTAAAATGATGAACAACAAAATGAGACTACAGCACTTTTTCGTTCAAATTAATTAGCTGTCAAGTTAAAATTTGTACATTTATCAATTTACAATTTTATGCATGAATTACATCTTTTAGCAAGTAGAAGTTATAAAAATTCCATCAAAAAAAGTAATAAAAGTTTGATATTGTATATTGAAAATATATGCATCATAACAAATTTAACAATAAATACCATTTTTAAAGAAAAAAAATGCCATTTAAAATTAAAAATAATTGCAAAAACAAAAAACCGTCAATCAAATTTAAACGAAGAAAAGTATAATTTTTTTTCCTAGGCAGGCCAAGGGAATGAGTGACCTAGATGAAAATGAACTAAAATTATTTTCTGAAAAGTGATATTTAATCTCTAATTGACAAAAAACCCAATTCTCGAAGAATTTTACTACTACAAAAGCTTGTTCCAAAAATAAACTTTGGAGACTCAAGACTAAACCAGAGAACATTGAATACTAGTACTAGAACTCAGCTACATCTACCTACTGGATAAACAACCCACTACTAATAGACGTCAAGAAGTAGTGGAACCAACTCTCCAATAACAAATTGGAAAAATTATTTAGAATAATCCAATATTTTCATGATATTCCTACAATCTCACTTATTGATTAACCATAAACAATGTCAAATTAAGGGGTATTTTCCTATAGTAAACTTGGATAACCTGATCACTTGCTATAGTAAATAATTCATCAAAAAAGTAAATTGAAAATTAATATAAAATTAGAAAAAAATTTTAAAATTTACAAAAAAAATTCTAAATAATAAAAAAAGTCAGAATATTTTATTAACATTTTTTTTACATTTTATTTTAATTTATTTTTTTAAGAAAACAAAACTTGTTATATCAAATCATCAGGTTACCAGGTTTAGTATAAGAAAATACCCTTTAAAGTTAGGATTATTCATAGTTAATTAATTAATATGTGGATTATTGTAGGAAAATCATAAAAAAAAATTGGATTATTCTAGGTAATTTTTCCTAACAAATATTACTTGTATACTGAAATATGTATCACTATCAATTGCAAATTTATTAGACCGGATGAAGTATTATTAAATTTGTTTATTAATAGTGAATAGTTAATCTACCCAATCAGCTAAGTTTTTTCCCTAGTACTACTATGCATCCCTTCTTGAAGTATTTGAACCAACCAACTTTTTGTGCCATTTATTAAGACAAGTAGCTCATTGAATAAGAGTTGATTCAAGTATTTGTTGTCATCCGTGTTTGGTTAGTAGACTAGCAGTTGAGACATTCATATCCATACACATTCACATACACTCGACTCCAGAATATTCCCTAATCTCACGCGGCCTACTGCCTATTGTCTACTGCCCAAATTGCCCTGATTTTTTCTTCTAACCATAGACGACTTACAATCATCCAAACTGATCAGGCGCACCTCTGATCCCCAGGTCTCGAGACCCAGAGGTCGAATTTGTTTGCTATTTTGAGGTCTTGAGACCGGAGGTCAATTATGTTAGAAATTAATGCGTGATAAAATATACAACATAGTTAAAATACAAAATAAAAAATCATATAAAATCCCAGTTTTGCGGCAATTGCCCATGTCCTAAATCTGTAATTAAAATTTGAAAAGTAGCACAATGATTAAAGCAAGAAAATGTAACTGAATAAAGGTAAATTGACTTGATTTGGTTTAACTTTATTTTAAGCGCCCTACTTAATTAATATAAAGTTCAATAAAGAAAGCGAAAAAGAGGAATCCCAATACCTTTTTTTATTAATTAAATCTATAAAGTTAACTAGGAGAGGAATGAATGAATGAATAACAAAAAGAAACCTTCTAAAATATTACTAATTTTAAAAGTGCACAGCTAATAAAGTGAGCATTATCGTATAACAAACTCAATGATTTTTTCAAGTCAAATCCTAATTTTAAATTATTTTCGAAAATTGAGATTAATTAAATTTAATGATAATAACCTGAATTTGATTGTTGAATTGGAGAGCCATTTGAGAACAAGATTCAGAAATCTCAAGTATCTTCTCCGGCAAGTTTCCGCCCTCCAAACCCGCACAATTCCCAGTAAAACGAGGAAAATTCCATAATCTCCTTCCTAATTAATCAACACAAATCAATCAAAATTGAGCCCAAACAATAAACTAAATTAAATCAAAAAAAAAAATTCAATGGCACTACCAGAAGTTCTATCGGGAAAAACAGCGAGAAGAGAAATGCAATCAGAAGGACGAACAACATGAGTAAGAGCCCAAGCTAAAGGATCTTTACAAACATCACGTTCAGCTTTAATGGCAACTACAACTGATGCAGGTGCTGCTAATGGAGGCGCTATGTTAAACCTTCTGCTTGATCCAACTTTTGATGGAAGCATTTCAATGGCGGCAAGTTAAGTCAGTTATGGAAGAAGATGATTGATTAATGGAGTGTAGGAGTAAGGAGAGAGAAAAAGGGGGGAGTTGAAAATAGAGAGAGAATTGGAGTTAATTGGGTTATTTGTCTCATTTAAGAGCTTTGGCTATTTAATCACACCTTCTCCTTTTTTTATTGAGTTTCACTTAATTGTTTAATTCTTTTTCGTTTTCTTAATTGTTTTTATTTGTCATTTTGAATATTTATATTATAAATTTTAGATAAAACTAGCATCGTTTATCATCATTTAATATTTTACCAATACTTATAATTTTCATATATTTTACATAAATTTTTTATAACATTTTTATATTGTTTATGGTTTTTATATGTTTTCAATTAACTTTACTAAAATATTTTTTAATACTTATGGTCTCTATATTTTTTCTAACTAACTCTTTTTTAAATATTTTTTAAATGTTTATAGTTTATACTTTTCCTCTATCTAAAATATGTTATTTTTCTTAATTTTCATGAACATTATTTATGAGAATTTCTTAAAGAAACAGAGAAAGTACTTGACATTGATAAATTTGTGATTATACTTATACAAAATAAGATCCACAAGGAAGAAAGTTAATTGCACATAAATCCCATGGAGTTTCATATTAAAATTAATTAATAATAGACGAAGTTTTCCATCAAGTTAGTCTACATATTTCTAATTTTTTGATGGATATATTTTTCCAATAAATATGCCATGTTAAAATTGACATATTAAATAAACTCTGGTTTTAAGTTTTGATTTTTGTATGAAAATATTCTCATACAAAACTTGTTCCCTTTTAATTATTTGTCACACATCAAAATTACTTTTCCTTTTTTTTTTTAAATGGAGTTCAAAACTAATTTGCGGGATGGTTGTTTTGAATTTCCTCTTTTATAGAAGTATATACATACTTGTATTTTGTGTGTGTTTGCTTTCTACTTTTGATTTTCACTACTTTTTTCTTTTACTTTAACTTTTAATTTGAAATAAAAATTTGTAGATTAAATCAATCATGAACTATGATACTACTATGTTAGAAATTGGGATAATACTATTATATGGCGGATTTATTTGGTGTAGGAACAAAATAAGTCTTGTCAAATGATTTCCCTTCTTTGGCAAAGTCTTTTGGTATTTGTTATGTAATGAATACAAACTTCATTTATAAAGTTTTTTTTTGTATTTCGTATTTTCGTGATCATGATTTTAATATCCCGTTTAAAGATAAGGTTTATGTAGATTAAAATAATGAATAATTGATATTTGTTACCTCTTTAAAGAAAGGATAAAGAGGAATGTGATTAATTTTATTCCAAATAGATATAAGTTTGTGCACAAAGAGATTTAAGTGACATTGATATTCCATTCAAAAGCTACTTGCAAATACTACTAAGGCCGGATCCAAATAAAAACCAAATTGTAATAGTTCGTGTTGAAGTGAACCGGATAAATTCATACAAATATGAATTCTAGTCCACACATCAGACATTAAATTAAACTACTTCTAGGACTGAAGACGTTCTAGTGATAAAGAAATAAAATAGTAATGACGAAATAACAAGATAGCGAAAGTCTAAAATTACAACTTGAGAACCTACCGGCCTCTTCAAACCATATACAATCCGATTCAAAATGTACATACAAAAATAAAAATAATAAAGTATGGATGGATAAAATTCTAATAGTAATTCCGGTCACGATAGTCAGATCGACTACAGGTTCTATTAAAATAGTCCTCACACACTAGTCCCTACCTGCAAGTCAACCTACTAGTCGTCGAATGACAACATCATAGCAAGTTCCAAAGCACATAACAATACACGTCAGAGACAATATACTATGTATTATATTAGTTACATACAAGCAATGAGTTCATCATAGCATGCGAAGGCTCTATTAATTAAATGTCACGTTTGACTTTTCAGACTCCAATTCATGTCATTGCCCGTCTTGTTCGGGTCGTCAAAGGCAAAAATATGCATACCCCCATGATTACCGTAATGATCCAAAACTGCAATTACACAACCATTTCCAATTAAATAGCCCAATTTGGGTAATTACACAACCATCCTCAAATTCCAATTAAAACTCTTTGCAAATTATTTTGGGGTCTAAATCTTACGTGATATATAACATCACAATATAGAATGAGCACAACATTACTTTACATAACCAATTACAATTGTATGGTCTAAACGTGTACCTTAATAGCACGATTAAAGCAACTCAAGCGCTTCGTGATTTGAATCTCAACCTCTTATGAATCGAGGTTCTAAGCACAACACACATACAAAAATCATGTATTAGAACGTGTTACACATTTAATCCACTCCATACCATTAAGGCACTACTAAAACTTTATAATTTTAAATGGTTTCACCCAAATTTCAAAAATTCCAAAACTTAAAATCTAACTAGTAACTTAAACGGCCATTTCGGACAGTTTCGAAAATTCAAACCGAAAATCCGACTTCACCACTGCGTCCGGAAGGCATCAATTACCTTGGGTACCAAATTTCATAATTTCTAACATCCATTACTATTTTTAATTAATTTCAGCGTTTAACGAGTTTTGAATACAACGGATAAGTGAAACGAGAACAAAACACACTCGACATCTCGAATCGGGGCGCGACTTCCGAGACAGTAGCTGCTGTCCCATTATATATATATATATATAAATATATATATATATATATATATATATATATATATATATATATATATTTATATATATATATATATATATATATATGTATATATATATATATATGTATGTATATATATATATATATGTATGTATATATATATATATATGTGTGTGTATAGATATATATATATATATATGTGTGTGTGTGTGTGTGTGTATCTATATATATGTGTGTATATATATATATATATATATATATATGTATATATATATATATGTATGTGTATATATATATATATATATATATATATATATATATATATATATATATATATATATATATATATGTATGTATGTATGTATGTATGTATGTATGTATATATATATATATATATATATATATATATATATATATATATATATATATATATATATTATTGTTATTATTATTTAAATCATTAAATCCTTTTAATATCATCCTTATAATTACATGACTAAATCACAATACATACAAACCCACATTTCCCACTACTAATTGAATCTCAATAGTGAACCAACCAAAACTCTTAACACTTACACAACTCAATATATATAACTCATATACAAAACTTCATTATTAACTTAATTCATAATCAAGACATGAAGAATCATCAAATTAAAATATTCCCATAAATCATAAATCAAATTTTTTTTTTCAACATAAAAGAAAATCATGAACCCATAAGTTGTGACAATTAAATAAAATAATTCCACAACACTTAATTCCCTTAACAAATTAAGATTTTATTACAGAATCATAACCTAAAAAAAAAACAACTTCCTCAATCAAAGATATATAAACACAATTCTTCAAGCAAATTAAATTTTGTTAAAGAATTATGAACTCACGAGTGACTATATAAATTGACCCATATTTTTAAATTCCTTCTAACAAATTAAAATTTTGTTAAAGAAATATAAAATCATAAGAACTTATTTAAAATCAACATGAATATAGTTCTTATAGCAAATTTAGATTTTGTTAAAGAATTACTAATCATGGAAAGCTATACATATATATAAAAAAAATTATGACTTAATCCTTTCTACAACTTAAATTTTGTTAAGGATTTATAAATCATAGAAACTATATAAAATAACTCATGAATTAATTCCTCTAACAAAATCAAGATTTTTGTTAAAGAATTATAAATCATGGAACTATATAAAAAAAAACATCATGACAAAAGATCCTCTAACAAATTAAATTTTGTTAAAGAAATGTAAATCATGGGAAATGAATTATATAAAATAACTCATGACATAATTCTTCCAACAAATTAAATTTTTGTTAAAGAATTATAAATCATGAAAACTAAAAAAAAACACACAAACACAATTCCTTCTAACAAATTAAATTTTTATTGAAGAAATATGTAATTTATGAAAATAACCAAAATAAAACTAAGAACAATAATTCTTTTAATACAAATAAAAACAAAACTTTGATTAAAGAATTAAAATTTCAAAACTTACAATTTCAATGATTGAAGATTGAATAATACAATTGAACACCTAAAACTCAACTTAAGAATTTTCCTCACTTTTCCTCTCAATACTACACTTTGGCCTAAAATTTTGAAGCAAAAAGTGAATAAAAATTTCTGATTTTTTTGTTGTGAGTAGAGATTCAAAATAGGCTTAATTATTAACCTTAATTCCACCCTTAAAGCCTTACTAATTACCCCCTTAATTATCATTAAGGGAGGAGTTACAAACTCCCCAAAAGTCCCCCTTAACCGGCTCCCATTTCCCCTTCTTTATTTATTTATTTATTAATTAATTGTTCGGTTTAATTGTTAGACGAAAAGTTGTTACGCGATAACACGCGCGTACTACTTAAATAAATTAATTTAAATAATTAAACAATCAAATAACTAACTAAATTAAATACTCAAATAATTAATTAAATTAAAAAAATTATATTTTTTTCCGATATTTTAACGGAGTGTTACACAAATGATGTCGATGATATAAATTAATAGATAATTGTTGTTAAACCCTTCAAAAACATGCACATACTAAGGCCTGAACCTAAGTAATGCTATCACATAAGAAAATTCCTACCAACTTAACTAACACACGTACTAATATCTCTAAGTATATATACTATAAATAACTTAAAAGTTGTCAGTTGTCAGTTGTCATCATCAAATGACCTTGCATCCGCCTTTGAATACTACAAAACTAAATTAGATACAGGTTAGGCGTTGGAATAAATAGCTAGAATAATAAATATAATACCATAACATATCATACTATCACACTCCATATATCTCACTTTTAGCATGGTCCAATAGTAATAATAACACATATAAATTATACACGTATCCGCTCCAAAGTGAGAGCAGGAAAAATGTGGTCAAATGGACCCTAAACAAAGAAAGCCCAACAAGGGAAGCAGTGAGTGGTACCGAGTACACAATAAATAGGTTACCGGTAGATCTCAACAAAAGCTAAGCTATGGTTAATCCGTTAGAACAAATAAATAAATAAATAGGCATATAAATAATACAAGAGTAAAAATAGCCGAACAGACCCTAAGCATACAAATTATAAAAATATATAGGTATGGAAAAAAGGTAAGCGAAATAAAACTATTAACAGTTTAAAACATGAATTCATCGTTTTCAACTACATATATCTCTAGTCATATCCTCATAGAAATGCAACTCGTCGCAAGTTAACCTTATTTTGCTGTTTTGATATTTGTATCATAATATGTAATGAAAGTTATAAACTTTCCATTTGCATTTCTTTAGCTATATAAACCCACTTTGCAAAGTTGCAACTCACAATATGATATATAATACTCCCTCCTATTCACCTTAGGAGTCCCATTTGACTTTTCACGGATTTTAAGGAGAGTTAAAAGTGGGACCCTAAGGGTAGAAAAGAGAGTGGTATTATGGGTTTTTAATGTAAGGAAGAAAAATTAGTATGGGTAATGGAGGGTATAATTGAAATAGGATAAAGTTACTAAGGGCATAAAAGTCAAAAACCCATACCAAAAATAGAAATGAGACAATTAAGGTGACTTGACCATAAAAAGAAATGGGACACATAAGCTGGATAGGAGGGAGTACAAAAAATCATTATCTTCCTTTTTCAATTGTTTGTAATATTCAAATTTCCCCATTTTCTTGTGGTTTTGGTTTCATATAGAGGGTCGAAAATTGTTACATTGTTACTTAAGAAAATGAGTAAACTTTCATATATTTTGGTGCTCTCCACCTGGTAATATTGTGCAAACTACTAGTATTTTACGAAAATGTTGTTTCATCATGAGGACATCCGATTGTGACAATTTGCTAGCACAAAGTTTGAGTAGTATCGAGTATTTCTAAAAAAGAGCAACATAGCCCGTGACTCAGCTAAACTTTGGTAACATTATTTTTGTTGTTTTGTAGTTATTGGTTACAACATACAAAAATGGAAGAAATGCATGTATGAGATTAAAAAGTAAGTAATATATTAGAGAAAATTAAAGAAATAGTATGAATTATGATCAAAAATTTAAAAAATATTACAAAATTTGTGAGACATAAACGTAATTCGTTAGTAAATTTCGCTTTTCATAAAAGCTATTTATTTAATATCGAAAGTAAATTCCCATGGGAATCGCTAATAACTAATTATAATTATAAGGAATTCAAGAAAATTGTTTGATAAGTTAATTCATATGGAGTGTACACTTTCTAAGAATTTTATAGTCTTATGGTATTTGTTTATTTTGTCAAACAAACTACATTCAAATTATCCACTTAATTCCTATGAATTAAAAATAAGTTGTTGTATGGATTTGATTTACAATAAAACAGTATAGTGTGAAGTAACATTAAAAGGTATAATATGATAAGTTTATCCACTTTAGAATTACAAATTAAGTACAATTATTGAAAAATATTTTCTATTTTAAAGTTAGTGTACTATACTGGATTCATATTTTCCTAGGAAACATATAGTGTGTAAATATTAAAGAGTGGTTGTAATATTAAGGGAATATAACATAAAAATTTTATTTGTTTGAATATTAATTTAAATGAGAGATAAATTATATGGATTATATTAAAATAAAGAAATCTTAACAAACTAAATGAGACGAATAAAAATCATAAATTTAGCAATGTGGGAAGAATAAACAAAGTGTTGCAGTGAGTTTTCACTTGATCAATACACCGGGGAGTGAACAAAAAAAACCGAAAATTTCTTTTGATCTCCTCTTGAGTTTTGAGATATGAAGAGGGGATCATTAGCTACAAATACACTTACGTTGTTCCTTTTCCTACTAGATCGGTGAAATCACAGTAAGAAGACATCGGAAAAGAGAAGACTTTACGCAAAGCACAAGTGAATTTTGATTGGATGGCGAAGAAATATCATCAACTTCATTCATCGCGATAATCTACAATGCAAACTTTGTCCTAATAAGCAAAAATTATCGTGAATAGTATAATCTTTCGTTAATTTTTTTACAATAATATTAACTTTTAATTAACCATAAATAATACAACTAATAGGACTTTTTTTTTGAATAATACAAAATTTAGTTTATTAACTAATTACCGGTTTTTTTGTCATATAATATTCTATAGTTTGATTTTTGTTTTGCGAAACAACTCCTAAATTGGTATTATTGTTAATAAAAAATTAGTATTATTATAGAAAAATAAGCAAAAAATAAAATAAAATATTATTCTTGATAATTTTCCTAAATATAATCAATAAAGTTAGAATTAATATATTTTCTAGTTTTTATTGATAAAAAATTGAAAATTTGACAAACACATGTGATTCTAATTTCTGAATTAATTTGGTAAAAAAAAAAACAAAAAATCGGCAGGTTTTCCAATCCTTTATTTGGTCCAATTTTCTTCAAAATCAATACGATAACGAATTCTTACATCGTTTGATTTCATGTCAAACCTCGAAGCAGAAGCTTAAAATCAGCTGAGCTTGATCCCTTAATCAAATCAAGTATCGATTGCATCAAGGAGCGATTGCGTGCCTGATTTGGGCAAATGTTGGGTTTTTTTTGATTGTTTCATGAGGATCTGAGGTGAGAATATCTGCTAATTTTTGTTGTTTCTTTCATTGGATTTGTTCATTCTCTTTGTTCATGGTCAATTCAAGTTGTTTAAAACTATTAATTATGAGATTTGTTATTTAGTGATCTTATTTGGAGATTATGCTTTGATTACGTGGATTTCAACGAGGAGTGAGACAGCTTAGTCCAGTACGATGGCATCATCAGGTAGGCATTTTGCAACATTTCTCCACCATGTTTGTTGGATTCGTTTGATTTTGATGTGATCTTGAATTTTTTTGGTTATTGTTTTGTTGTTGTATTTTTCCAAAAATGAACTAGGAAATGAATCTGCTAATATTTGCTGGTTAATGTTCGAAAATTGAAAGAATTGCTGAAGTCGAGTTTGTGGAATTGATACATTTTAGCTTAGAGTTCAAGACCAGACAGTTTCATTGGAATAATCTTAGCCTAGTGATTTCTTAATGCCGATTTGAGAATGACTTGCTCTTAGTTTTTAGAAAGTGTTTGTTGTGGACTTGTGGAGAAAATCAAATCTATCTGGTTAGATTGCATGCTTAGCATAGTGCAAAAAGCGGTAACTATATCAAAGCCGCGTAAAGGACACCGTGATGTGGGAACGAGAATGATGTGGTTATTGTAACGCCAAATATTGGTTGAAAGCATGAGATATCCCTCGAAACGACCCAAAGCACTGTTTTTTTTATACCTTCACAACACAAGAAATATCAGTTCGGGTTCTTCTAAAATCATTACAACACAGCCGATGCCATGCAATTTGACCTTGTTTTTGGCACTATGATGTCTAGTTTGACAATAGACCTCCTCAAACCCTGCACATAGCTGATTTTATTGTGGGTCATTGTTATTGATGTCACTTATAGATATTCAAATGATTGCAAGCTTAGCTTTATTCAACAAAGCAATTTAACATGAATACTGAGCAACCATTCGCTTTGGTATTTTTCTCTAAGATTTTTGTCTTTCCTTCCTGTTTTGCACTGTATTGGTCACCTTGGCTTGATGCATATTGCGTTGCCAGCAAGACTTTCTTTTTCGTCTAACAGTTTTTAGTTTCCGAGTTACCTATGTTTGATTGTGTCGTCGATTTTGGTTGAGTATGTCTAATCTTTGCTCGTTGAGCTATTCTAATTTTGAATCACAACTGCTGAAATGTTACTTGAAGGCCTTGGTTATTTTAGTTCTGCAACAACATCATTATCATTATCTGTGATTTTTAGTTTTCTTAATATCTTTCATTTTCCTCTACATAAAACTATTTTTCTCATTCACTTGTTCATAATTTGATTTTATAGGTTCTGACTGAGTGTCTCTCTTGCCATTTATTTTGTTAGGTGTTGGGTTTAGGAATACATCAGTAGTTGTTCTTGTCTTGGAGTCCAGTGAAGTATATATTATTGTGAGCTTGTCCTCAAGAACTGATACTCAAGTTATTTATGTTGATCCTACGACTGGAGGACTTCGCTATTATGGAAAGCATGGGGTTGACATTTTCAAAACTGAGCGTGAAGCTGTAGATTTTGTCACCAATGGCTCAAAGTGGCTGTGTAGAAGTACAACATATGCCAAGGCCATCTTAGGTTATGCAGCTCTTGGGCATTATGGTTTGCTCCTTGTTGCTACGAAGCTGGCTGCCAGCATTCCTGAATTACCTGGAGGAGGTTGCGTTTATACAGTGGTGGAAAGTCAGTGGATTAAAATTTCGTTGCAAAATCCTCAAGCTCTAGGTAAAGGAGAAGCTAAGAACATTCTTGAACTCACTGAGCTTGATATTGATGGGAAGCATTACTTTTGTGAGTCGAGGGATATGAGCCGACCTTTCCCTAGTCCAATGCCTTTGAATCAGCCTGATGTCGAATTTGTTTGGAATGGATGGCTTTCTTCCTCTTTCAAGATCATAGGGCTTCCTCAACATTGTGTCATTCTTTTACAGGTTTGAATCGATTCATCCTTGTCATGAGCTCTATTTTTTTTTACTTATAAGTTGAACTTGACTTCCTTGGTTTTGTTTCTTTGTGTTCATGTGTGTTTATTTTGTGGTAACTGCTACCATTTTATATGGACTCTACCTAGAGTGAGTTTTTAAAGCCTATGTAGTAATTAGCTGCTCTCTCTATCTCTCTCAAAGAACTTCCTTATTATCATTTCTAGATGTCCTTTCAAAGAAGTTTCATTTACCTTTCCTAGATATACGTCATATATTTCAATACCCTTCCAATGATTGGTTGTTTAGAATGTTAGGGGCTTTTAATAGTGGTAATGTGAAGAAAGAACTATTTGTGTTGGTCATATTTCAGCCATTAATATATTTGAACTATCTGTGTAGATGAGCTTTATCTTGGGTCTTTTGGAGTAAAGAGAAAATAATGAGTTCGAAAACATAGATTCTCACTTTTATACTTTCTCCATATTGTAATATTTGCAAAATTTTTTGATGTAATACAAAATAAGAAAATCACGACTAGGCCTAAATTAGAAAACATAGCGCATATGCTTAGTTAACGGTTGGTCCCCACTTCGTATTGTTGCAAGTATCAAGTAAGGTCTTATAAGGAAACATGTTGTGAGTATTAAAATACGGAAGAAGTATATGGAGAAGCTTTATATCTAGACATAGCTAGTTTAATGTTTGTGCTGTAATGAAAATCCTACCATTGGGAATTGATTCCTGTTAATTTCTTAAAAGTGTCCCCTCTTAATTCCAATCACATCACTATTTTCAGAAAAAACTAAGGAAGAAAAAAAGCAAATAGAAGTTATTAGCATAAACAAAATAAAAGCTAATGAATTTAACAAAGAATGAATGGAAATAACTTCCGTAAAATAAAACTGATGATTCTTCCTCCAAAAAAGATAAGAGGATAGAGAAAATATGCCCAACATCCCTCCAAACACACAATCCTCTTCCATCTTTTAGTGAGACAAACAACAAATAAAAGAATATTGCCTTCCTACATTCCGCGTTCCGAAATGTTGCTTCGATTCTTTTTCATATGAAGTGCTTGACTCAATTTTTGATGGCGGTACAACATACATGAATTTTGTCGGCCATTTTTGTATAAAAAATTTTAAGAAATAATTCTTAATGTTGAAAATGTGCTATACTGGTATCCATTTCTAGACCCATTTTTCTGTCATCTAATCTCACACATAATTTTTTTACTCATCATTAATCTGAATTAAAAAGCTTATGTCGAGCTTTCTACCATTATCGCTTATATGTTGCTTAATATATATTGCACAAATTATGTGAATTGATCTTTTCATTGTTAATCAACTGAATCCAATCAAATTCATGGTGGGAAGAGTATACCATGTTGATAAAGCAATAACAAGAAGGGTGTATCAACAAAAGGTCAAATGAAAATTTCAACTAATATAATTCTCCAAAATCTGAACTTTTTTACTGACAGTAGTCCTTTCATTGTTTTTCTTATATGGGCTGTGTGAAATGTGGAGTGATAAAGATTCAAAATGAAGTTATTAAAGGAAGTCATATATATTGAAGACAAAATGAGAGAAAATTGTTAATGTTTATTGCTACCAAGGATCAATCAAATTCAACCTCTTTATCATCACTAAAAAGATAAGTTAGAGAGGCACTAATGGAATTGGAGTAAAGAAATGTTGTTGTCTTAGATTAGTGCTTATGTGCATAAGATCGAAAATTAAGCTTGTAAAAAGGTGAAAGGTCAAAAGTCATAGTTAATTAGGAAGAGGTTGGTTGAAGATGGTTTAAGATAACAAGAGTGAAGAATAATATGCAAACTTAATATTTACTAGAGCTCATGACAATATATATAAATAAATTGGAAAGACAATATGCATATAATGATCCTTGTAATTGCTTTTCTTAGTCGTAGATTGGTATTAGATGGGGCCGAATGAAGTATAATTTTTATTAGCGATAATCTCTCATGTTAATTTGTTTTGGTTCACTTAGTGGGCTGCTTATTGTTGGGGTTTATTAGCATTTTCTTTTGTATGTGAAATTTGAAAATACGTTGAAGTGAAAAAAAAATAAAATCATCAGTGCGTTCCAGTGCAACGAGATGTAGCTTAACTATTTTCAACTAAGCTCGATGTGGTTGTTAGTTGTTGCATTCGTGCTTGAGAAAACATCGAGATAGAATGTGGGCGATGGTTGTGGTTGATTTTGGCCGTCAATTGTTAAGGACTCGGTCTAATTCGTGGGCTGATTAAGGTTGACCAGATTGGTAAGTTGTGTTTATATCACACAAGAGAATTGGAAAGGAGAGAGATAATCGATGTTGTGACCAACATCAATGTTGAGTTAGCGATTTAGTAATCACTCAATATTCACTCGTTAATTGTGGTTTGGTTGTGAACTTATGTGTTGATGTATGGAGGAAGAGGCGCATAAAAGCTTCGTAGGGGCTGCAATGGGTGTGTTAAGTTTGATCAAGAAATCAAGATTACAATTCCGAGTGAGCATGGCTTTGAATAGATTTTGGCTGCTCGAGCAAGCATTTTCACGTTGCTCGTGCAAGCATCGTGTCGCTCAAGTGAGCTTCTTTACTTTGCTAATGTGAGTAAGAGTCTTTGTTGGTGTAGTTTTTGGATTGTTTTGCATTAAGTGCTCCAGACAAACATTTGTCCCTTGTTCGTTCAACTGGTACACTATTTTTTACGGGTTTTTAATCCCATTTATCTTTCCCATATAGATACCATAACTTATCATGTCTACCAATATTGAGAGTCATTTATGCCACATAAAGCTAGGGCTTAGTAAGAGGTAAAAGCTCTGATATCTGCTCAAATTTTGTATTGGATTCAAGCATTGTAATCAAGAACTCTAGAAAACATTAATTCAAAGGTCTTCCTGGGTGGGTTTGATAGTCTTAGAACATAACGTTCCTAGGATTTTTCCACCTCCCAAATATTGTCTTCTTTGTTTGATTGCTTGCAATTATCTCTTGTTTCTCTTCTTGACCCAATTTTGGTCATTTGGGGTGTGTTTGGAAAATGTATTTTTAGTTGGCTGGCCTTTGGCCTTTTGGCTTTTTAGTTGGTTAAACACGCCAAAAAATTATTTGGTAAATGACTTTTAAGCTAGCTAAAAAACTAGCTTTAAGCTAAAACTAAAAAAGCTACTATGAGTACTGAGTAGTTTTATCATTGGTTTTCGGCTTTTTTAACCAATTTTTCTCCAACAAACATCGAACAACTAATTTTTATCAAGGAGAGCAAATCATTCAATACTTTTGGCTGGTCAAACCAGCCAACAATCCAAGCAACAACTATTTACTAAATAGACCCTTGCTCCAATAGTGACCAACATTAATGCTCAAATTCACAGTAATTATCCCAATATCTCTTTTAATATTGTAATGATTCATATTTAAGATCATTACATGACTTTTGCAGCATTAATTAATACATATTTCATCTTTATGAGCAAATTAATGGCACAGAACTGGTGAGGGGTGGGGAAAAAGGTGGATGAGAGAGAAAGAAGAAAAAGGTTGGTTTTTGAAAAATAATTATTTTGTTTTAGTTGGGGCGGAGGGTTAGGTTTTAAGGTATTCTTCTATTATGTACCTTTAAATTTTATTTCATTTTTGGATAAGTTTACATTGATGGTTGTCATTAAGCTTTGCAATGTGCCATATTTATCTTTGAGAATTACATATGCAGTGATCTACAGTCTTTCAAGGCTCTTATTTGATTCCAAATAATTATTATTCTCATTGTAATTAAAAATCTTTCCTCCATTCTTTGACGAGTGAAGGTGACGGGCATGAGGCAAGGTTTTGCACCAGTCAGTTGCTTCATGCTCATTCCATGAGATTGTTATCATCAATCTGTCCATGATCTTTGCATATCATTTATTTTTATCCTTTTTCCTCTTGTTTCTTGTGTTAGCCTTTGTATTCTTCTTGTGGTTAGTTTTCTATGCTGCTATTCGTCAACTTTAATAATTATCTGATTTTCTAAGAAATCATATTTCTATAGTCATGTTATTTCATTTTATGCATTTGCTTCATGTTAATACATAGGGATTTGCAGAATGTCGAAGCTTTGGGAGCTTAGGCCAGCATGAAGGTATCATTGCTCTCATTGCTCGCCGTAGCAGGCTGCATCCTGGCACTCGATACTTGGCAAGGGGAATAAATTCTTGTTCTGGAACAGGTAAGATAATGACGCTACAAATATTTAGCACCTGCAACTTACATGCTGTTTGTTTTTCTAACTATATAGTCTTTTGATTTTTGGGATATCATGTCAAAAGATTCATGATGTTTCTGTTTTGTGATGAAAAAAGGTTCTTTGAAGTTTTGGGCCTATTGAAGAATCGCAAGTGCCCATGTCATTTTATGTGTGTGTATAATAGTGTTTAGTATTTATTTTGTGCTCCGTGGAGCACTGCTTTTCTGAGGTACATAAGTGGGTTTTGAAAGCACAATCGTGCTTTTCAGTACGTTATATATTAAAAATAACAAACATATGTGCTTTTTAAGCACCTCAAATACCTTGACACAGATGTGCTTTGCTGTGCATGAATAATTTGAAGAGTTTAAGCCTTGAGGCGTACAATTCTTATGAGTTATGAATATAGATAAAAAAACGTTTTATTGGTTAATACTTAGGGAATCCCTTTGGACAATTGATGGGGTGGAGGTGAAATATGGGGGGGGGGGGGGTCTAAGGATTAGTCTTGTTCTTTTTCCATTTTCTATTTGTGTTTGTTTAACTATATTCTTGTACTTGTAGTGATACTTTCTTCTGTGTACAGTGTACTAAGTCTTTAAATTGTGCAGGAAATGAAGTTGAATGTGAACAGCTTGTGTGGGTACCCAAAAGAGCTGGCCAGAGTGTTCCTTTCAATACTTACATTTGGCGAAGGGGATCTATTCCTATCTGGTGGGGTGCTGAACTAAAGATCACAGCAGCAGAAGCCGAAATTTATGTTGCTGAACATGATCCTTATAAGGGAAGTGCGGAATACTACCAAAGATTGAGCAAGCGATATGATGCTAGAAACTTCAATCTGGCCACCGGTGGAAGCCAGAAGAAAAATCCTTTGGTCCCAATTGTGTGCATGAATTTGCTAAGGAATGCAGAGGGGAAGTCAGAATCTATATTGGTTCAGCATTTTGAGGAATCTTTAAATTTCATTCGATCCTCGGGGAAACTTCCTACCACTAGAATTGTTTTAATCAATTATGACTGGCATGCTAGTGTTAAGTTGAAGGGTGAGCAACAAACAATTGAAGGGCTTTGGAGACTCCTTAAAGGACCTACAATAACAATTGGCATCACTGAAGGGGATTACTTACCTTCACGTCAGCGTATAGGCAATTGCAGAGGCGAAGTAATTTATACCGATGAATTTGAGGGCGCATTTTGCTTAAGATCACGCCAAAATGGAGTGTTACGGTTCAATTGTGCAGATTCTTTGGATAGGACAAATGCTGCTAGCTATTTTGGGGCCCTGCAAGTATTTGTGGAGCAATGTAGAAGACTGGGTATATCTCTTGACAGTGATTTAGCGTTTGGTTATCAGTCGGTAGATAACTACAGTGGATATATTGCTCCTCTTCCACCTGGTTGGGAAAAGCGTTCTGATGCAGTTACAGGGAAGACATATTTTATTGATCATAATACTAGGACTACGACATGGAATCATCCATGCCCAGATAAACCTTGGAAGAGGTTTGATATGACATTTGAAGAGTTTAAGAGGTCAACTATTTTATCACCTGTAGCTCAACTTGCTGATTTATTTTTAATTGCTGGGGATATACATGCTACTCTTTACACTGGTTCAAAAGCTATGCATAGCCAGATACTTAACATATTTAATGAGGAAGGTGGAAAGTTCAAGCAATTAGCTGCCGCACAAAACATGAAAATCACTCTACAAAGAAGATACAAAAACGCAATTGTCGATAGTTCTCGCCAGAAGCAGCTAGAGATGTTTCTTGGGATGCGGCTATTCAAACATCTTCCATCAGTTGCACTTTCTCCCTTGCATGTATGTCATTATGTGGATGTAATGGCGTTATAAATATTTGGAACAGGCTACCATTAATTTCACTTGGTTTCACCTGAATTTTTCGATGACCATGTTGACAAAATTATTAACATGAAACTCATGAAATTAAAAAGAATGTGCATCTTGTTGTGTTTTGAACCTTTCTCAACTAGCTTTGAGCTTTGTTATTCTTTGTTTTATAATTTTAAAATCTTTTCCGTTATTTGCAATTTCTGCTCACAATTTTAAGCTCATCTAGGTTCATCCACCTTATTTTGATTACCTTTGTTGTGCGAAGGCAAAAATGCGTCAGACCTGTATATACAAGTCAAAGGATAGGTAAAATTGTAAAACTTGTCATGAAATTTTTTCGAACTCATGCTTTCATGATTAATTATTTTGATTGAGTGCTTTCATCATTATGGGCCATCAGGTTGATGGTTATAGAAATGCAAGAGAAGTTTAAATTATTTGTAGACAGTCAAGAGTAAGACATCTAATGTGATTTTCTTTACACCAGTTGTTTATTTGAATAAACTGTTATCCATGCATGTGATGCCATGACCTTTGTCACCTGCCTGGTGACTTGCAATATCTCTGAATAATTTCAAGTTCCTGTTGCTTAATTGTGTGCTATTTTGAATTTTGATTTTGGTTGCTACAAAGTCAAGATATTGTTTTTGTGCCTTATGTCACTATCATTTGTCCTTAGATCTGGGGTTCCTATCTTGTCAATGGTCTTTAAGAAGAAGCTGGTGGATCCTATCATTGGTGTTAATGCCTTTAAATTGTTGTACCCGACATGTGTTTTACTATATCTTTGACTTTTCAAGGTATACTCTGCTAATTAGGTATTGGGTGCACAGAGTTGTGAACTTGTGATGTGAGTTTTGTCCTAGAAGGAATGGTTTTTGATGTGGCTTTTGATGCGTGTGGAGTGTTACTTTGTTTGGATTTGGCTTTTGATGCGCAATATTGCTTGTGTCAGGTATCTTCTCGACCACCTGCTTTCTTTCTCAAGCCCGTTCCAAGCATCTTTCCAAACTCCAGTGATGGTGTAGGTCTTCTGAGTGTAAAGAGGAAAGATATGGTCTGGGTATGTTGATCTCTCTGCAAATATGGAGATCCTCTTCTGATTTTGAGCAATTAGCAATAGATATCCATAAATATAGGTTATGTTGATTATGGCTAATCTCTGCTTAATTTATAACTTTTATTTGATGTCAACATTTATGTTACAGGTTTGCCCCCAGGCTGCTGATGTAGTTGAACTTTTCATTTACCTAAGTGAGCCATGCCATGTTTGTCAGCTTTTGCTCACTGTCTCACATGGTGCAGATGATATGACTTATCCTTCCACAGTTGATGTGAGAACAGGTCGAGATTTGGATGAACTTAAACTTGTGTTGGAGGTTAGTATGTTTCATACGTCTAGTATACTAACTTTTCTTTCCCTGGCTACCAGTTGATCTTGCATGAGAATATTTAGTGATGTTGCTTTATAGATTCTGCAAATTCTTGTCAGTTGCGTTTTCCTTTCTTTTCATTCTGTTGGAGGGTGGGGGAAAAAGCCACATAGTGCTAAAATACGGTGTCGGTTACGTTTGCGGTATCTCTTGCGGAACGAATTTTACGGTCAATGGGGATGATTTCACGGTTGTTTCAGTCTATATTTCGATCATGGTAAGCTCAAAAACCTATACGATTGTGGTACGGTATGTGGCCTTGTTTTTGCACAATGGTTTGGGGGGCATAGTGCAATAAGCAGTTTAGTTTCTGCAAAGGTTGTAACACCCTCAGAATAGGTCGAACTTTTGAAAACACCTTTAATGAAAACATGAACCAAAACCTACTCATGGGAGTGTTACCGCCACATCTATTTCTAATAAAATAGATGTAAGGCTTAACGACTAAGAAATAACTTAATAACTTTAAATCCAAAAGAGGGTTTACAACATAAGAGAAGACTGAAACGCAATCTATGTCCATATAAAATTTAAACAACTTAAGGTAAAATTTAAACTGAAATACGACTCTAACAAAAGCTATGTTTCTAGGTGATCCTCACTCCACGATTCCCACGCAATCAATAACCTGCAACATAAGAATGCAAGAAAAACAAGGGAAAAACTCCCAAAATCAGGAAATTGAGTAATTCCAACTCCATCCCGTAAAACGATTAAGTTTGAAAATGATTTTAAGAATAAAATATAATCAAATTGAAAACAATTTTAGAAAATAACATATAGCTGAGTTTAATAGAAAACAATTTGAGAAAACAATATATATAATATCACATAAACCAATTTATTAATTTGATATTTAATAATGACAAACACATAATTAATTTTTAATTTGAGGGAACGAGAACGCCAATAGGCCGAGGCTTTACCCCTATACCTACTTCATCAAGAGGTCGTCACCCCAAATAATTCAAGGTCAGCAGAGTAGTCTCAGGGAACCCTAGTGTGCACACCCCTTCTACTTGGATCACAACAAATAGAAGGAAGACCAAACATCGTATCAAGTATCAGAAATAATAATACCTGTCGGCAGCTATACTAACCAAACAGGGCAACCTGTTCATCACCCTTATACTTGGATCACAACAAATATAAGAGCTTCATTTTCCTCTTGTTACACTTTACGTGATTTAATATATTTTAATAATTAGTTGCGAGCACACAAACTTATAATCAAACATACATTATACATTTTATTTTATGATCATAAATTTTTCCTAATAAAAAAAATATATCTTAGGAATATCCAACTGAAATCTCATTTTCCAAATCACCATTCTAACATCAATTGGTGGCAATAGGAATTAATATCATAAATATTTCTCTTTCAAATAAATCGTATCAAATTTCGAGATTAAAATAATAATATAAATTCTATCAAAATAATAATTATAAATTCAACTTTGACAAAAATAATAGTAAATATAATTTGAGAATATATAAAACATAACATCATATAAAATAATGTCATATAAAATCATGCATCCTATTAAACACATTAATTATCACTTAGCACATAATACTAACGGGATAGTCCTAATTAGATGGACATTGAGAATTACCTTGTCACGCGATCCTAGACAACGTACGCTTCTAATAATCTCTGTCTACGAATTCGCTGTCTTTAATATCGAAATCTTGCGTTTTCTTGACTTGAATTTTTAAGCAAATGGGAGATGGAGGAAGAGTTTGTAGGAGAAAAAGGAAGTGTGAGTAATAATGTGAATGAAATTAAGGGTAATTGGTTTAATTTATAATAGGTAAGTGAGGTTGGTTATAAGGTTTAGAGGGAGGAGTGGGAAGTTATTGTTAATGGGGAGTTATGGTTTTTTTTTTTTTTTTTTTTTTTTTTTTTTTTTTTTCTGAAATTTATTATTAATATTATTATTATTTTAAAAAAAAACGGTTGTTACAAAGGTCATGATAACGGTCATGAAACGGTTTCGCACGATTTTCTGCCTATATTCTGGTTGCGATAAGCCCAAAATCCTCTTCAATATATGGTTGTGTTATGGTCATGATGCAAATGATGTGGGGGTGGCTGGTCTGAGGTCAAGGCATCATTAATTTCCTATGCAGTAGGAAATAGAAATAGATTGGTTCGTTCATGATATAGACAAAGATCTAAGTTCTTTGGTGTTTATACTCTCTGTCCATGGTGTCTGCTCCAAGTACAAATTTTGTGCATTCCAAGGAAAGGGGAAATAGAGGTAAAAAGATATACTTTGGGGGAAGTGGGAGAAATGTGTCAATAAGATTAGAAGATAAGTTAAATGTGTGGATGAGAATTAATGAAAGAATTTAGGTCCTAGCCAAAAATAGAGATTGACCAAAATACATGTGAAAAACTAAAAAGGAAAATGGTGCAAAACCCGTGGGACAGATGGAGTAATGAACTTTATAATATGCCTCATTCATTCAGGTGCATATCTTATTTATGTGAAGTTGTAAATGATATTTGCATTTAAGCATCAATTGGAATCAATCTCTTCATCGTCACACAAGGGAATGGTGGCGTACACCCGACCCCCCCTACCTCGCCTAAGTGGACCCACTTAGTGGCGTTGGGATAATGATATGCTTTTTTTATTGTAGTTATAGAAATTGATGTTAGTGTTTGGTGGTGATGTGACCTTAATAGATTTGAGTTAACCAGCAAAAGAGGGAACTCAGTGTCATTACTTTTGAGTCTTGAAAATCATATTTGTGTTTAAAAGAAAAGCATTAGAAGGTTGTTTGCGGTGATTTTTCTGAATAAGAAAGAGTTCTTGGTATTAAAGGATGAAATCCCAAGAGTTCATGAAGAAAATCAGGTATAGAGTTGTCCATGGCTGGTTTTTGTTGCTGTAGCTGTCTACGTGATAATTCATTCAACTATGTCATGATATTTGGCTTTCTCAAACAGAAAATCAAAGATGGAAGACTTCACTTTGACTGTATTGTTCATTTGACTTAGAGTTCCCTTCAGGGAGTTGATTCCTTCTGCAAGGTTACAGTTTTTCATGGAGTATGCTAGTTATCATGTAGTGATGAGTCGTTCTGAAACTTTAACCGTATGATTTATTGCTTTTTAGCTCCTCATTTTTACAGTAAAATGTTGCAAATTGCGTTCCTTAATGCAACTTTACTCGAATCTTTTGTCTGTGTATACATTTAAGAATTATAATATTTTGAACTCTTTCAGGGTGCTTCAATACCTCAATGTGCAAATGGGACAAATATTTTAATTCCTTTGCATGGTTCTGTTAGTTCGGAAGATTTGGCTGTGACTGGAGCTGGTGCGCGCCTTACTGGGGCAGATGCTTCTACCTTGTCATTGCTGTATGATTTTGAGGAATTGGAGGGAGAATTGGACTTTCTTACTCGTGTTGTTGCTCTTACTTTCTATCCTGGTGCTTCTGGGAGAACTCCATTAACTCTCGGTGAGGTACACAGCAGTTCTGCTTCCTTGATGCAACTGTATTGTAGGGATCTTTTGTGTAGGTTTAGTCATGCTTGGTCTGTAGGGAAAACTGGCCATGACCATCTATTTTGTATAGATATTTAGAGAAGAACTTTTGGTTTTGCATAGATGCATGCTCTCTGTCTTGCATCTTTTGAAAAAAATTTTGGTGTGAGATTAGTGGTGGTTAATGGTGCGGATCGGTCAACTGGTCTTGCACACACACACATATATATATATATATATATATATATATATATATATATATATGTCAAGTTCCAATGAGAACTAATCTTATATGAGAACTGTGAGAACCAATCTCTCTGATAAAAATGTGTTACTTTTTCACAGAAAGGTGTTACCTTTGCACAAAAAAATGTTACTATTGTTTTTAAAAAAATCTGGTACTTTTTAGTAAAAAAGTGTTACTTTCAGAAAAAAATATAAATACAAAGTAACACGATTTTTTTCGAAAAATAACACCTTTTTATGTAAAAAGTAACACCTTTTTGTGAGTTTTTTTTCAGAATTTTGACACTTTTAGGCAAAAAAGTGTTGCTTTAAGAAAAAAAATTATTAAAAAATTACATAAAGGTGTTACTTTATACATTAAAAGGTGTTACTTTTCAGATAAAACATGTTACTATGTATTATATTTATTTTTTTGAAAAATATATTTTTTTCTAAAAGTAACACCTTTTTGCTAACAAGGACCAACTTTTTTCTAAAACAAAAGTAACATTTTTTTGTCCAAAAGTAACACCTTTTCTGTAAAAAGGTACCACATTTTTATCAGGAAGATTGGTTCTTACGGTTCTCATATAAGCTTGATTCTCACTAGAATTTGACCCTATATATATGTGTGTGTGTATTTATACATATATAATTACTTATATATAATTTTGTGTTGGTGTATTTTATTGATATATTTTTTGGCTGTTCAACGACAATCATTTTGTAGGTAGAGGTGCTTGGAGTATCAATTCCTTGGAATGAGGTTTTCATTAATAAAGGCCACGGAGCGAGATTGCGCAAGCAGGCAAAAAATTACCAGAAGCAAACAAATATCTTGGTACCTGTTCCTCGAGCTGATGACCTATCCAGTGAAAAAAAGCAACCGAAGACTGTACCTAATTCCTCTTCCAGTGATTGGTTGGATCTTTTAACTGGAGATGTGACTCATTTGAATCCGTTCGCCAACCCTGTCAATGAGCAGCATGATGATCTGGCTCTTTCGCAGTCTTCGTCTACAGATATGAAACCATCTGATAATGCCACCAAGCAGTATATTAATTTCTTAAAGTCCCTCACTGGTCCACAGATGGTATGTTTTTATAATCTATTGATGGCTATAACAGTGTTGCAACACTATTCAGAATCTATTTTAATTTCTTCAGGCTTAGTACTTTGTCAAATGTGTTCATGTGGTTGACTCTTGAACTCTGGCTTTGGTTTCGGCCTCAAATAGGTTGTTTTGGATTTGACAAATTGCACCAAGGGATATCTGGCGATTATTATGTAGTTTTCATACGAATCAGTAATAATCTAAATTCATGTCACAAGTACTTTAATTATACTCGTAAAAGTAATATATAAATCTTTTTTTTGGTAAATAAGAATGAAGGGGATGCTTGGTATGGTTCTTATTGGCGAGCTAAAATGCTAATTTGCTGGGTTTAGCTGTTTGGCCTACCTAAAACCCTATTTTCCGATGTTTGTTAGTGAAATTATTTGGTTTATGAGCTGTTTTGCAATAAGCTCAATTTTGAAGTTTATTGAACAAGTGCTTTTTCCTAGAACGAAATAAACGAGATCTATTCAAATTTCATGCTTTCATGCCACAATAGGCTAATGTTACCGAACAATTATTAATAATTAAGTTGGTGGAACCAGCTACAAATCAGTTGGTCAAAATTTAAATAAGCTGTTATATATATTAAACTGCTCCATTTCTGAGGCGCAATTAACAGCTCTTGTTTTTGTCTTTTGATCTTTATATGAATTAAAGCCTTAACAAGTTTTCACCTGGTTATGCATCAGAGCTGGCTCATTGTTATTTCTACTGCAGAAATTGGTTTATCTTGCTTCAATGTATGTCTTGCAACAATTACCACTTAAGTATTATTCTGTTGCATTTACAGCATATTTTAGAGTAAGAACTATTTTTATGAGTTTCTCTGAGTAATATAGCAGTAGAATTATAATGATTGACATAAAATCCTTCTGATGTAGAACTTCCACTCTCAATGCTGGGTTTAAACATTATTTACTAAACTTACTGCAGAGAAAGAAGCTAAATTTCATGGAAGCTATGAAGTTGGAGATTGAGCGTCTCCGCTTAAATTTTTCTGCTGCCGAGCGTGATAGGGCTCTACTGGCAGTTGGTACTGATCCTGCTTCTATAAATCCTAATTTGCTACTTGATGATCTATACATGGTGAGATTATGCAAAGTTGCAAATAGTCTTGCAATGGTTGGACAAGCAGCTCTTGAAGACAAAATTACAGCATCCATTGGCCTTGATACAATTGATGATAACATCATAGATTTCTGGAATGTTCCTTGTTTTGGGGAGAGCTGTTCTGGTGGTTCGTGTGAGGTACGTGCTGAAAATGGGGAAATGGTTAAAGTATCTGGTGCAAAGTCATCAATGGATTCCTCGAAGTTGTTATTGTGTTCTCATTGCGGCAGAAAAGTTTGTAAAATTTGTTGTGCTGGAAGAGGAGCAGTTTTGCTTGCAAATTACAGTACAAAGGGTTCTTTGAATTCCAATGGTGTACAAAGCCGTAGTGGCTCAAGTCATGGTGGTCAAGTTGACATCTATTCTAATAATAACTATGTATCATCAGATGGGGCCATCTGTAAACAATGCTGCAATGATGTTGTCTTGAATGCACTAGTACTGGACTATGTTAGGACGTTGTTGAGCTCACGAAGATTAACTCGTGTTGATGTTGCTGCTTCTGCTGCTTTAGACCAAGTCCTTGGATTCACCTTGAACAATGGAGATGCTGAGAGGAGTAAACCTTCGGGTACCTCTAGTAAAATTATGGCAAAGTTACTTGATGGTGAGGAATCTTTAGCCGAATTCCCATTTTCCGGCTTATTGTATGCGGTAAGTTTTTTTTATTTAAATACAATCACACCCCCATCTCCCAATAAAATTGAACTCATATTTTTTTATTTTTTGAAAATGCTTATTTTTTCTAGGAAGAAGACAAATGATAGAGAAGGGTGAATATATATATATATACACACACACACACATATATATATATATATATATATATATATGAAGAAGTTCAAGTGAGAACCATTCTTATATGAGAACCGTGAGAACCAATATGTCTGACATAAAAGTGTTACTTTTTTTCTAAAAAGGTGTTACTTTTAGGCAAAAAAGTGTTACTTTTAGAAAAAATTCTAAACAAAACTTACAAAAAGGTGTTATTTTATACATAAAAAAATGTTATTTTTCGGAAAAAACATGTTACTTTGTATTATCTTTTTTTTGAAAAATATATATTTTTGAAAGTAATACTTTTTTGCTAAAAAGTACCAGCTTTTTATTTTGTTAAAACATTTTTTTTATCTAAAAGTAACACATTTTCTGTAAAAAAGTAACACTTTTTTACCAGGCAGATTGGTTCTCACAGTTCTCATATAAGCTTGGTTCTTATATATATATATATATATATATATATATATATAGATGTAGGATCAAATAAGAAGGATTTTAAAATGAGAAGGGTGAGAAGGATTTTTGTTTGATTTTGTTTGGTTACTATGTATACAAAAAAGGATACTATGTTATAAATTAAGAACATTTTAAAAATTATTTCATAGTTACCTTTCTGTGTAACATAGTTACTTTTACAATTATGTGTTTTTGGCTCAATCGTGACCATAGATATTTTTATTTTAGTGAAATCAAGGGTGTAGAGTCCTTCTTACCCTTCTCATTTTCAACACCCTTCTCATTGGATCCCTCTCCTATATATATATATATATATATATATATAGGAGAGGGATCCAATGAGAAGGGTAAGAAGGACTCTACACCCTTGATTTCACTAAAACAAAAATATCTATGGTCACGATTGAGCCAAAAACACATAATTGTAAAAGTAACTATGTTACACAGAAAGGTAACTATGACATAAATTTTTAGAATGTTCTTACTTTATAACATAGTATCCTTTTTTGTATGTATAGTAACAAAACAAAATCAAACAAAAATCCTTCTCATCCTTCTTATTTTAAAATCCTTCTAATTTGTATATATATATATATATATATGCAGTTTATGTTGGTCCTCTGTCTCTGAATTTGTAGATCCTCTACTTGCATTACATGCTTGATGCATCATCAGCTTGTTGCCTCGCGTCAATTGTTTTTGTTTCAATTGGAATGAAAATAAACTGCTCGTATATTATCATCTTATTTTCGCTTCCGTTTAATGATGTGGAAGGTTGAGATTGCAGCAGGAGCAGCTCCCCCTTTGTCATTACTTGCTCCTCTGGATCCAGATTCACAGCATTCCTATTGGAGAGCTCCTTCAAATTGCAATTCTGTTGAATTTCCCATTGTTCTTGGCTCTCTGTCAGATGTTAGCGGAGTAATGCTACTCGTTAGTCCATGCGGCTACTCAGAAGCAGATGCTCCTACTGTAAGTGCTTTCAAGTTTCACTATTGGTTGATTGGTGAAGTGCATTGACATTATGCATAACTTACATTTGATAAAAAAATTTCTGAACCTCACATGAAGAGATTCATACTTTTAATTATTGCTGATCAATCCTGGCATCATAAGGGAGGAATAATAAACACTCAGTTTTTTTATATATGTATCACTATCTAATTGCTAAGAAAATACTCCATCTGTTAGAAAATTATTCGTAACGTTATTTCTTTGGTTCATTGAACTCATTTTACCTTAAGTACCAATTTCGTATCCTCAACACTCGGACATGGGTGGGACACTCATTTCAGTTAGAAAAAAATATGAGTTCCCAAGTCCGATTAACAGAACTTTAAGCCGTTTGAAAATTTTGGATACGTCACTGCGAGTGGTTTATGGAATTGTGGTTATCGCCTTTATTACGGCCGAGGTAACCTCAAAAGCCTTCATACTGCGGTCGCAATGCTGTGATACGGCTGATAAATTGTACTGTCACCTAGTGGCTAGTGCCCATTATTAGCATATTGCGATTTGCGACTATGCATATCTAATTTTTATGTCTATTTTATTACTATAGGTGCAAATATGGGCCAGCAATAAAATAAGCAAAGAAGAAAGGTCATGCGTGGGAAAATGGGAAGTGCAATCTTTCTTGCAATCGTCACCTGAGTACTACGGACAAGAAAAGATTGATGCTGCTGGATCTACTCCTCGGCACATCAAGTTTTCCTTCAGAAATCCGGTTAGGTGCCGCATTATATGGATAATGCTACATCTTCAACGCGTTGGCTCAACTTCTGTGAATTTTGGACATGATTTCAATCTTTTATCACTGGATGAAAATCCTTTCTCTCAACCAACTAGGCGTGCATCTTTTGGGAGCCTTGATGAAAGGGATCCATGTCTTCATGCCAAAAAAATCATTGTATTTGGTACCCAGTTGAAAAAAGATGTGGGGCTTTCAGAACCAGAAGGTGCTGAACAGTTGAAATTGCAAAATTGGCTGCAGAAGCCCCCTCAGCTTAATAGATTTAAGGTGCATTGATCATCTTTGTCTGATCTCGATAATTCTCTGTATATCTTAACATATCCACTGAAATTGTAAGTTTTCTGTGTGTCAGGTTCCAGTTGAGTTGGAAAGACTGATTGATAATGATCTTGTCTTAGAGCAAAATTTATCACCTGCTTCGCCGTTGTTAGCTGGTTTTCGTCTGGATGCTTTTAGTGCTATTAGACCTCGGGTCACTCATTCACCAACTTCTGACGTGAATGTCTGGGATCCCTCAGCTATACAACTCTTAGAAGATAGGCATATCTCACCTGCTGTGCTATATATTCAAGTTTCAATACTGCAGGTAATTATGGCCACAAACTAAGAATTTAAGCTTCACATTGCCTGGGATTTGTTATTGTTATGTAATTCCTCTAAATTTTGATTCTTGCACGACTTCTGTCAAAAATCTCACATATTCAAAGGAGAAGTGGTGCAAGTTTTAAGATATGGAGGAAGTATCATTATGTCAAATCCTCTTTGAAAGTATTTCAGTTGCAAACTTCGACTTGGACACAATAATAGTCCAATGTATGGTCTTGTAGAGTTGTAGTTATGCATTTTCATTTGTAGCTTAAATAATTTTGATGAAGAAAATTATATAGAGGAAAGTGGGAAGTATACAACACAAATTCAACCAGAGATTTCTTTATAGGTATGCTTTATAAACAAGAAACAGATCTTTGTAAACAAGAAACAGATTGCATCAACAAATAGATCAGTCAAGAGAAGGCCTTTCTAAGTGCCTAGGACATAGTTTTTCGTCTTTTGCAAACGTGATGGGTAAATGAAGCTAACAGAGCTTGGTTTCCTTAAAATTGAAGTCATTTCTCCTAAATTGATAAAGCGATGCATTCTTTTCTTCAGTGATGGACAAAACAGACTGTTTAACTGCTTGTTCATGGTGAGAGTCATAAACGTTTCAAAGTATCTGAAGTTCTACGAATCCTTAAACTAGACCTATTATTTGCCATGTTACTTCTTTGCGTCATTGTTTCTCCCTGGCTTCCCTTTGAGGAATGGCTAATTGCTGCTATTTAGACTGCATTCTATGACTACTACCTCATCATGTTGGTCATATGCAACTTGGCGTGCTATATCATAGCTGTGAGATACCCTTTTTTCCCGTTACGTCAATGCCTTTTAAGTGGTTCCCACCTAGGAGTATTTGGAGGAGAGTTGGATGTATGCAACCTTACCCTTAGATGAAAATTTCACTTCACGGAGCATGGTTTTTTTATATGAGATATCATCTTTTGAAATAGGAGACAATTAATTTTGATTTCTGATCTATATGTTACAGGAATATCAAAACATGGTAACTGTAGCGCAGTATCGGCTGCCGGAGGCCAGATCAGGAACTCCGTTGTATTTTGATTTTCCAAGACAACTGCAGACTAATAGAATCACATTTAGACTTTTGGGCGATATTGCTGCATTTATCGATGACCCAACAGAACAGGATGATGCGGAGTACAGAACTGTGCCCTTGGCTGCGGGTCTTTCTTTGGCAAACAAAGTTAAGTTATACTACTATGCTGATCCATATGAACTTGGAAAATGGGCTAGTCTTTCTGCTGTCTAATAGCAGTTCATCCATACAACAATCAACTTTTTCCCTCGTAGAGCGATGGTGTCCATAGGATATGATTATAACACTTGTGGCTTTGCAGCTATTTTACCTTATTCATTTTGTATTACTATAACGTCTGTATCATTCTTGATTTGATTAATTACATAAGTTTGGCGATCCTCGTGATGTATCGGGAGCTTATGCATTCGTTTCATACGCATAATAATTAGCCTACTTAACTCGATTTTAACTTTATCAGCTGAAATCAGAGCTCAATCTGTTTTGGAGTATTGAGCCTGATATATTATTGAGCTTAGCTTGGCTATTGTTCCTGGGCCCCCGGCTGATTATTAGTTACTCGTTTGTTTTATTAAATTTGCTACGTTTGCATTATATAATATGACAGTTTTTCATAACAAATGTATCAAATTCAATAAGACATAGAGAATAACTTGTAGTCTATCAAGTTGTTTGGATTAATTTCAGACATCAAGTTTATACTCGGGTTTATTATAATTAGCTTACTATGAAAAGAAATATTTTTAACAGACCTATGAAATAAATCGATGTTAATTCGTCAAACGTAGCAATGCATGGGTTGATTGTTTTAGGTGTATTAGTACATACTTTGTCCTAATAAATTTGTTATGTTTTTAAATTTGATTTGTTACTATGATTTTGACACATTATCATCTATATACATGACGCCTATAATCTCTTTTATATTTCATCTACAAAATAAATCTCTCTTTTCATTCATCTATACATTGATTTTGTCCACTTGTTTCATTCTTATTCTTCCATTAGCAACCCCCCATCATCATCGTATCAAGTATATTCCGTCCATAGAAATTATGCTCAGGCTTTGGAGAGGGATAAAAGACGGCAATTTATACCTATGAAAGACGCCCACATAGTGAGATTCCTACAACGAGAGATTGCGTAAGGTAAGGTTGAACCTCACAAACTGGACCATTAGCATTAAAAATAAGAGAAAATTACTAAAAACTACCTATTTTATAGCACCTTTTGCAAAAACCTACCTAATCTAATTTTTTTTTGCAAAAAACTACCTTAAATGACATAAACGTTTGCAAAAGACTACTTGATGACGGAATCAGTTAGTTGACCTTTAGTTCTATGTTTGACTTTACACGTGAATTGCACGTGACTTCAATTAAAGCTATGAAATGTTTAATTTCCGTCATCTTTTCATTTCCCTTCACTCTCAGTTGATGATTGCTCTCACAGATCATGAAAGAATTGCATCAACACTCAATCAAAACTTGAATGCAGCATTAATCATCCCATCCAATCAACTGGTAAGTTCTTTAATTGCTATTTATTTCATTAATCTACCCCCAAATTCAAATTTCTCTCATATATTCTCTGAATCAGTACTTGAATGTGTGGGTTTATTCATTCTGTTCTCTTCTCTTAATCTTCTTTTTTTTTCGTTTGAGATTTCAAAGTGTTCCTTCATGTATAGTTGAATCAATTTGTTGTTTATGGGAAAAAAAAATTAAAAAAAAAAAGGAGATTGTCAAAGGAAAAAAGGGTTGATTTCAAGTGGGTAACTAAGCAAGGGTAAATTCCTCTTTTCCAAAACCTTTTAAAATTTTGTTTGTTTTCTAGGGTTTCTGATTGCATTTTATTTGCTTGAATTTAATGATGCTTGTTGATTGTTGTATATGTGTTGTGATCTAATATCTTTATGTGTTGTGCTGCAATTTCATAACTGTAGAAATTTTGCACATTATTATTCTACATTCGAGATGATGAAGCCAGTAAACATTTGTTTATATTTTGGTGGGTATTTTGTTACCAAAAACTGCAAAATTGAATATAGACATTTAGGTCTTAGCTTGCACCCAAATGTAGAAGAAGTTTGTTACCAAAAATTTCAAAATAAAGTTTACGGGAGAATTATTTAGGCAACACTTTTGGAGTGCAGCCAAAGCTTTCAACAAGGTATCAATGTTCTTTAATTTCTTAAGTGCATTGATTGAATTTCACGTACTCTTTGATTAACTATTAGTTTTCTTTGACAGTCATCTTTTGATCAAGAAATGAATGCAATAAAAAAGATTTCAGTAGATGCATTTGAATACCTAAATGCAATTCCCCCAAAGCATTGGTCTAGACATGCCTTCCCAAATAGGAGCAAATTTGGTATGCTATTGAATAATTGTTGCGAGTCATTTAACAATGTGCTCAGGGAGGTAAGGGGAAAACCAATAATTTCATTGATGGAATGGATTAGGAGGTATGTAATGCAGAGGAGTACAGTTAAGAGGGAGGGGATGAGTAAGTTTCAGGGGGTTGTTATGCCATCTGTGGTGAAAGTAATAGAAAACAATGAGAAGTCATATCATGGTGTTAGGGTTATCCCTGTTGATGTTTTTGAGTTTGAGGTTGATGATGGAGAGGAGTCTTATGTTGTGAACTTGACAAATAAGACTTGTCATTGTGGTAGGTGGACCCTAATTGCAATCCCTTGCAAGCATGTCATTGCTTGCATTGTACATAGAAAATTGGACTATACAGAGTTTGTCCATGAGGCTTACCATGCCAAGACATATGGACTTAGGTTCCATGAAATTTCAGGGCATAAAATGTGGCCTACCTCCACAAACCCTAAGCCATTACCACCTCCCTTTAGAAAAATGTCTGGTAGGCCTAATAAGAGGAAGAGGAGGTTGGAGGTTGATGAAGCTAAGGGTGGGAAAAAACAAGGCTTTGTGGTGAGGGAGTATAAACAAAGGAGGTGTGGCAATTTTGGCACACTAGGACATAACAAAACGAAGTGCAAAAACCCTTCCAAATCTCCTTCCACCATGGATAAATCAAAGGGAGGAAGGCCTAAGAACGTTTCGGTATCCTCATCATCAACCACACCAATGTGCCAACAGCAACTGCAACAACAGCAATGGTGCCAACAGCAACTGCAAGCTCTGTTGCCCCTGCCACCTTATTTCAAACAATGGCTACACCAATGGTCTCACCATCAAAGGGTGGTAGAAAGAAATCTTGAGCGTATGGATGCAACAAAAAAGGAGCAAAAGGTGCAGCTCTAAGGGTGCTTTCAACCCAAGCATCTTCAAGTTCTAAAAATCAAAGTAGAAAAATATAGTTGCAATGTATGTAATGAAGAATTTGTAACTTTTTTGTTGGAAGTACTATGGTTAGGCTATGGAACAAGTTTTTTGACTACGTTAGTTTGTTTATGTTAGGTTATGGAAGTACTATGGTTAGGTTATGCAATGTATGTAATGAACATCTGTTGATATTAGATAATTAGCAACAAAGTAATGAAGAAAATCAACCTCTTCATTCATCATAATCATGTTTACAAAAGCTTTCAAACAACAATTACAATCCCTGCTCACTATTACATAACACTGATTCTTACAATATTGTTTGAAGGTTACATAACCTTCATTAGTACAATCAACACCAAGAAAAAACCAAATAAAAAACCTAGTACAAAGCTTGATATCTCTTTTCATACTTTCTCTCGTTCATCAATTTCTTCTTTATCCTTTTTAGTTCTGAAATTGCTTGTTCCTTCTCATGTTTCAGGCAACAAACCCTTGAAGTCAATATCTTGATTTCTATTTATAAATGTCGCTTCTCCTCAACAATTGTGTTCGTCACTTGTCTTTGCCAATCAACCATTTCAGGTTCATCAATCCATTTGAACGTGTTGCATCCCCTCCAATTCGTGTCAGGATTGAAATTATTGCAGGTGTTGAACCGTCTTCCAGGATTTTCCTTAGTCCACGAAATTCTCTATGCAACAGGAAATCCACAAGCACATCTGTCGACCTTCGATTTTTTGGTGTGAAGAAAAGCCATAATTTAATTGGGGATTGAAAGGGAAAGAATCGAAATTAGGGTTCTTATGATTTTAAGGGGAGAGGGGAAATAATTGGGGAAAATCATATGTCAACTAACTAATTAGGGAAAATCAATGCCTAAAGTAAATCACGTGAGACACGTGCTAGTCAACTAACGGTCAACTAATTGATTCCGTCATCAGATAGTCTTTTGCAAACGTTTATGTCTTAAGGTAGTTTTTTGCAAAAAAAAATTAGATTAGGTAGTTTTTGGCAAAAGGTGCTATAGAATAGGTAGTTTTTAGTAATTTTCTCTAAAAATAATAAAAATATATAAATAAATAAATAAATGGGTAAATGAGTGATCATCTAAATAGGCAAAGAATAAGAACAGAAACAAGTAAATAGTCTAAAACATGAATTATGCGCCTCCAACTACACTTATCTTTAGTTAGGTCCTCAGAGAGATGTAACTAATGTAAGACACTTTTAATGATAATCGAGTCTTGTCTCAATTGGAGTAAATATCCCAATTTTAGATAAAGACTAAGAATTAGTTTTCACCTAATCCTCTCATTCTCTTATCCTAACCTGTAATCTCTAAATAAAATAAATAAATAAATAAAAAATAAAAACTCACAATATTAAAAGTGAACCTGGTAAAACTAACTCAATACAATATCCGACTTAAACTCAAATTCAACTAAACTATACGTTCAAGTGTTGATCTAAATTAAAATAAATTACAAAATTAGACATAAAAATATAATTTTTTAAAATCTCACTCTACAACAATATTTCACTACTCTAACACCATTAACTCGCTCTCAGTGTGGGGTTTAAGTGGTCAAATATACGCTATTTTATCTTTATTTGACTCATAATAATAAATGTCATATACAATTTTACATAAATAAAAATACACATAATTTAATAAATTATTTTACGTGCAAATTAAATAAATATTTTTACTTCCCTCAAAACTAAGAGCATTTATCAATGTACAAAGCTTCGCACATTAAAAGGGCCCACGCAATATGAAAACCTTATCTAAAAGACTAAAACAAAGCAATGTACATCACATTCACATCTATCCATATTTTCTGACTACTAATACACAGATTTTCTTTCATAAAAACGTAACATTTTTTAAAAAATGTCATGATCCACTTTATTTTATTACAGTTGAATTTAAAAGCAAATATACAATTATTTTAAAGTGTTTGTAAGAACTGAAAATGAGTCAAGCATTAAGTACAACTCCAATATCCAGCTTAAGAGTAAGATTATCATCAACGAACTCCAAGCCTAACACTAATACACGGTGGTCGCCGCCACCGCGTAAGGAGTCAGCCGATGCTGATGCAGCGCCCCTCGTTCTACGCACTGTCAACCACAGCCGCAGGTTTTTTCTCCTCTCAACTTCTAATAGTATGACTCCCGTATACGTGCATTGATCTGGCTTTCAACCTCACGTTATAATAAATTGTGCATAATTAAAATTTATAAAAATTTTATATAAAAACATTAAGACGGATGGTTAGAGTCTCAGAATATATTCTATACTTTAAACACTATTCATACATGGCACAAAATATTCTACTTTAGACGGAAAGTTAGTGAAATTTGAATATGTAACCTCTTGTTATGGTCGCTCTGATACCATGTCAAAGAACCAACTCTCCAAAGGTTAAATTAATGGTTGAAGTCACAAGATATGTTGTGTATTCTAACATCAACTTATTAATTAAGAGTAAAATACAAATTAAGATTGATCAATAAGAGAATATTAACATGATTGTTATTATTTATTATGTATTAATTTTGGAAGTAGGATTAATAATACAAGAAGTCCAATATGTATTTAGGAGGTCTTTAATTTGAAGAAAATTAAGTTCTATGTTTTTATTATTCGATTTGACAATTATTTTAAAAACAAAATTAGAGTGAAAAAGAGTTTCCATTGCTTGATATTCCTATAAATTTAGGAGGAATAAACAAATTTTCTCCATTCTCTTTTCCCTACTTCTCAATGTCTCCCTTTCGAACTTTTAAATTTTCCCATCAGATTAAATAACAAGACTAATTAGAGTATTATTTGCTTTTTACATTGAAAATAAAAATTGTTTTATTACATGAATAATTTTTTCATTCAAACCAAATGTTTCTCAAAAACCTCAATAATAATAATAATAATAATAATAATAATAATAATAATAATAATAATAATAATAATAATCCATAATTATAGGGGTTAATAAACAAATCACTCCATCCCTAACTAAATATGAATGTAATTTGTAAATTAATGATAAGCTAAAGGTAGGTGAGGCCATGAGACTAAGAGATTGTCACACCGTCAATTTTAATTATTCTTTTTTAATTTATAATATTTTTATTTTAAGTAGTGTTTTTATTTTTTTTATGATATTTATTTATATATTTCTTTTATTTTTTTTTAGTTTTATTTACGCAATTTAGTAGTTTTTAATAATTTTTAAAAACTTGTGCTAATTGATGGTGTTTCAATCACTTAGCGACAAAGGGATCAGTTAAAGTAAATAACTTGGAAAGTGGATATAGTGATTAAGAAATTAAATATAGTGAGCTATAATATTATAAATAAAAAATTTGATAATAATAATAAAGTGAGTATTTATTTTTAAATTTTCAACTTAAACTACTTTTAAGGAGTGAAATTAAAAATTGAGTCTTGTATGAATTGGAGCAAGTGTCGCTCTCTCTAGAAAAGTTCTTCGATTTGATTCTTATCTATTCATACATTTTTAAGCCTACCTTGTTATCAAATTTAAATTTTTTTTATTTATCGAATCATAAATTTTAACTAATTTAAAATTTCCAAATAAAATCACAATTTCCAAATACAACATAAAATAATTCACTGGAAAATTTTTTAAATGACTTTTATGATATCCTCAATAATGGATATAGAATATCTATAATTTAGATGTAAAATATTAAATGGTGTCTAAGTTCGTTAAAAAAAACAAATAATACTTCTCAATTTTGTGTGAGACTTTTTTTTTATAATTTACAATTTTAAAGGTAAAAAGTACTAAAACATTTAAATTTATAATAATAGTTGTCTTAGTAGCAAAGTTAAAGTATTGAATTTCAAAATGAATAATAAAAAAGAAAAATCCCTATGAACAACCACTAAATACGATGATCCTATCTATATAACGGACTTTTTTTTTTGAATTAAGGCTTTAAAATTGTTATTTAAATGCAGAAATATTATTACGATTGGAATAGTTGGTGCAGTTTATGGTGAGAAAAAAGCATGGGCAGGTGCAAGAAGAGCAGCTCCACCACCAACAGATCAGGAGAAAAAGGATCCAAACATAAGTGCAGTCCAAGCTAAAGTGTTAGCCAGTAGAAAAAGGAAGGAAGCCATGAAACAAGCCATGGCCAAACAAAGAGAGAGAGGAAAAAAAGTAATTGAGCAACCCTCAAATTCTTCCCCTTCCCCTCAATCTGAACCCAAGCCCGAGCCTGAGCCTGAGCTTGAGCCTATGCCTCAATAATCTCAACCTTAGTATTCTAAGGAGAGTGACTTTGTAAACATACATACATTATTGAATAACTCTAATTTACAAGTTTTTTATAGTTTTTTTTTTATTGTGTTTGGATGGTTGGTAGTTGATACAGCATGAAAATTAAGTTTTGTTTCAGTTGAAATATACACTACTTTTCATAAAAACTTGTTTTGATTTTCATTGCATGCCCTTCTTCCCCGACCATTTCTCTCTATTCTTTTCCCTTCTCTTCCCTTAGCATTACCCAATAACCAAAGTCGATAGTTGATAATTGATATCATAGACTTATAATACTACAGGACTAAATGAAAATGTGTACCATACATGAATATATTCATATAAAGTTGTCCCTCCACGTCAAAGCAAATGTTTTCTTTCCTTTTTAGGTCAGTTCACTCTAATTGTCTTATTTTTATTTATAGTAATAATTTCTAACATATGTGGACACCTTTTTTATTGTAATCTCCTTAATTTGTGCATGTGAATACCTTTTTATTATTTGTTCCCTCTTTAATTGTACATGAGAAACTTTTTTATCGCAATCCCCTTCTAATATGTAAATATAGACATTTTTTCTGAATCCAAAAGAGAATGTTTTAGATTGTTCATTATTTGTTAAAACCACCAACTTCGTATAATCAGATCCAAAACACCACAAACGAAACAAGAATTGTGACAATGAACTACTCTTAATATACTTTGAAAGCCATTACATTATATTCTTGGGGTGAAAGCGGCCATCGTAAAGTAGAAAACAAGATACTTCCGATTCAATACCGCGAATGAACTTTCATTATTTTAAGACACAAATCGGCATAAAATCACCTCGCCATAAGACAGATTACAGAATACTGTCTCAAAAAACTGGTTACAGACGGTCGATACGAGAGGAACATTATACTACAAAGGAGGCAAACAGGAGAACAACCTATGCTTTCCTTCTCGAGAAATCACTACACGGTTGCTTCCATGTAACACAAACGCGTGTTCAATATTCACAATGTATAACATTAAGTCGAGGTGGCGCCATTCTGAAAAAACGTAGACTCAATGAGCAGGAGGGTTAATCTTACATTTGTAAAGAAATAAAGCAATTCCGGAAATTCTCTATTCAAGCGCTAACAGCAGGAACAGCATCGGAGGCAGAAACGTGAGAATTCTCTGGGATTTTGTGATCAGGTTTACTCTTGTAAGCTAGCATCTTATTTAGTGCACTAATGTAAGCTCGGACGCTTGATACAACAATATCCATTTCAGACCCACTTCCACTGCAGGTCGTTACAGAGAAAATTAAGAAAAGTTCACGGTAACTGTACATACTACATAAGAACAGAAAATAACCCGATACCTGAATGTTCGACGAATTTTCTCCCCAGTTGCTTGTGTAGATGAAAACCCATTTTCTCCACGTATCAACACTCTAGTGGTGGCTATGGCATCTATACCCTCAGTCACTCCGGTCAACGAGTATTCAAGCAGAGTCACGGGCACCTGCAAGAAGATAAACAAGTACCTAGAATAAGATTAAAAGAAATTCGGAATGAAACAAATAGCGAGAATTATTTTGTTTTTGGAACAAGAAGCAATGCATTTCTAGAGTCTTAAAACATAAGAGAATTGAACATTTTTTTGCAACAATAAGCAATGCATAATTGCATTTCCCTTTATCAAAGTCAACATCGTATTTCCAAGAAACAACTTCAGCACCTATTTTTTTTAAAAAAAACATCAACACAACTAGATATGAGCCCTTTTTTCTACACAGGCAAAAAAATTTATGTCGAGAAACTAACCAAATAGCTAGAGGTGTACATTTGAATGATCGGGCGCGTTTTGGGTACGATATTTTGGGTCGGGGGAATTTTGGGTTGTGTAAACTAAATATCTTGCTAATTCAGATCAAGTCGAGTCATGTTGGTTAATTGGGTGTAAATTTGGACGGCTCTACAAATAGCGCAAAAGTTTATAATAGTCTACAACAGACCTTCACAATCATATCAACAGCTTTATAAGCTGAATCAACTGGTCCTGTTCCAACCGAACAAGCAACATGTTCCATCCCGTCAGCATCAATGAGCTTAACAGTTGCTGTAGAAAGCCCCAAAGTTCCACATGTGACCTGCCCAGCATTTGTGAAAAATCGATTAAATTGTAGTCAAAAAGATATAAAACATTTATTTGATCAATAAACTACCTGAAGATCACCAAGTGACCAAATTGAGTCTGGCTGAAAAAGCTCATCAACTACTAAGGCTTCAATATCCTCATCCAAGACATGCTGGTGAATCAGAATACGAATTAGACAATCTCATCCCAAGAAACTAATACAGGGTGCTCCAAGCAAACATTAAGATCGTAAACGTAAACAAATGAACATAACTAATTCCATAAAAAAAAAAAGGACATTTAGGCATAATTACTACTAATTGCCGATTAACGAGGTTCTTGCACAACAAAAGTTATAAATGAGTAGTTTAACATAATACTTCACAAAAGCAAAAAACAGAGCCATGAACATTTGCAATCTCAAAATTCAGTAAGTTGCCATTACACAGCTTCCAACAAAAGCACAAACAGATGCCTATAAATTATTGGAAAAACTATCAGGAAGAAACAACCTTTTGCTTATTTCCCTATAAAATTCCAACTTTTGATAAACCATTAATAATATCTCTAACATGTTAAAAATCAAACTATAGGAGATTATGTGACTAAAAAGAATTGGTATATTAGTTAACAAACTACAGTTGGTATTATTCTAGGGAAAAAAAATCTAAATTGGTGTTATTCATAGTTAATTAAACGTTTGTAGGGAAATTAACGAAATGTTGTATTGTCCACGGTAATTTTTCCTAAATATAAGTCAAGGATAAGTTCACATGCCTTTTTCTTCTCAGCGACTGATTTGAACCGCCAAAAAATGTCATCGAGTTCCTTGCCCTCAAAGAAGTATCCGAGCTGGAAAAAAATAAGAAACTCATTAGACATTTAGACACACAAGTAAAATTGAACAGTTGAACTCAGTAGATATTGATCAATTGCATAGCCACTCACCTGCTCAAGTCTCTTTTGCAACGCATGCCGTCCACTGCAAGAATAACAAATGTCTATCAACAATATCATACTATGGAAGTGGCTAATGTCAAAAATTGTATGACAAAAGACACAATGCTAAGTATAAAGCTTCAGTTTCATATAGCTTATTGACCCTTTATTAAAATTCAGAGCAAGATATAAAAAAGTAGCAGCTGTTTAGCACTTCTACCTACTTTATTTGGCCTTAACAAGCCTCCATTCTCCATACTAAATCTTTGAGGTGTATTAGACTTTACAGATAGTATTGACGGGAACACTCATGTCGGGTCCTAAGCATTGTAGCTTGGACTCATTTTACCTTAAACACCCAAATTCTCAACATTAGTACATAGATAAGACACTTCAAAACTTCATCTTAGAGCAAAACCATGGAATCTTCATCATGAAATAGCCAGCTGCAATACAAGGGCATTTACCTCTGTTATGAGTTCCTAAGTCGAGATGCAGGCCTTATCCCTTCAGACAGTAAGGTGGCCTCCTCATTGCAACACTTACGATATGTTGGAACATTGGAGGAAGGAAAAAGGCAGGAAGAAGGGAGAGGAGAACGGAGAGAAAAGGAGAAGAACAGCTGTCCAGATATCAGGGAAGATGAGCAAAGAGAATAGGACGGACGGCCTATTAAACTTTTAAACAAGGGAAATAATTTTAATATCCTATGTAACATAAAGGGGATTGGGGATGGATAAATGAAAACTGCATAAAAGCCAGCAAGCCACCTGCAGAAGTGTAAAAGATAACAAGGAGTCTATTGGAAAGGAGAAAATCTAGAGAGAATGAAGAGCAAGTGTGTGAGTATGACAGAAGGATTAAGATCAGCCATTCATTCCTTGTTACTCCCTTTGTTCTCTCTTATGTTCCTACTTCCTACAAGAAATATTCTATTTAAGGAGATAGAAACTAGAATATGATTTTTCATCAATATTTACAAATTAAAATATATCCATGTGAGATTTTGTTAGATTTGTCTCTGCGTATTGAATTTTATCATATACTTGTTTTATTTTTTATGATATGCATTTATGGATATTAAGGCAAAACACATGCTTTGAAAACTGTGCAAAAAACAAATGAAAACGGTGGGTAGTTATTATCAACCCTCATTTTCCAGTTTACTTCTAAAGCTTAGCACTTCCGGAGAGATAGTTTTCTAAAAAATTAAAAATATATACCCCTTCATTTCCTTCACCTCATCTTTTGTAATCCAAAATAAAACATATTAGACCCCTTCCTTTGTCTTCTCATCTCTTCTCTTCCCTCCTATTTCCTCAATTTAATCAATCTTATATAGTGTGTTCTGTTGGAAGGGTACCGCTTCTCCAAAAAAAAGGGTATTTTTCCAATTTGTTTGGTTTGGTTTGGTTTGGAAGTTGCTCAAAGGTTCATTCCCAATTACGAAAAAAATCACCAAAAAAGAAAAATATTTCTTATTTTTAAGAACAGAATGCCACACTTTCAATCCTAAGTCTAACTTCCCTATTCTCCACCCCCACACATGTCCTAGCCTCCCTCCATTTTCCATTTCCTTCAGATTTCATTCAGATTGCTTTCAATAGAGAAAAAAAAAATAAACAAAAAGCCATTCTGTAAACTAAACAAAGACTTAGGGTAACATCATTTACTCTGTTCCCTTCAACATAACTAAACTTCATTTGTCAAACATCAAGCAGAAGAAAAGAAGATTATCGGGTCAAGAAACTCGTGAAAAAAAAGTGCTCCAAGGATTCTGACGGAAAGAGGAAACTGGAGTATATTGAATAAATAATGTAGTATAATGAATTTAATCACTAAAAGAATTTAGTTAAACAAAGTGTTGCATACCTAAGTTTTCCAAGAACTAGCCCTGATTCATCCGCACGTTGAAGCCCTATGTCTTCTGGAGATATGATCTCATAAGTCCCTTTGTGTTTCAGCATTCCATGCTATAGTATTATAAACAACTCTCAGTTAATTCATAAATTGAATCAAGTGTAGAGCTGAAGTGAAAGATAACGAAGTTAAAAAGCAGTTGAATAATAAAAAAGCTGTTAGTTTGATCGTATTGCAATGTGAAGTTGGAAGACGAAAAAACATCACATATACTCAAATAGTGGCTACCACTTGAGTTTAAAAAAACAAATATAGCTCAACTAATAAAACATAATGCTTTCATAGGTAACAATACAAACCTGGTGAATTCCACTTTCATGCTTAAAAGCATTAGCTCCGACTATTGCCTTATGAGGCTGTACAAGCAGTCCTGAATACTCAGCCACCTAAATAAGGAAATCCAGTAAAACACTACGAACGCTAAACAAATAAAAAATTAAAAACGAAAAACAAAAGAAATCGCAGAGAAAAGTCAAGAATGTACCATCTTGCTGGCCTTTACAATGTGTTCTGTTCGAATTCCAGTGTAAAGACCACCCAGCGATTGCCCACGACATTTTATGGTCATGACAACCTACTTTTAAAAACGGTGAACAAGAAACATATGAACCTATAAATCCAAAGTCACAATTTGATAAATGAAGAACAATAAAGTTTAGTTGTCGGTCATTAGTGACACACCTCCTCAAGTGATGCATTTCCTGCTCTTTCACCGATTCCATTTATTGTTACCTCTAATTGTCTTGCACCTGCACATGCTCCCTGAATTACAATACACTGTTAGATTCTTTTCTTTCCAAATTTCTATAACATTAACGAAAGAACAAAACATACGGCTACTGTATTTGCAGTAGAAAGCCCAAGATCATTCTGGCAATGTGTTGATATGATCACATTCTCAATTCCAGGTGTATTTGCCTTTATATCAGCAATCAGTTTTCCAAACTCATTAGGGACCGTATAACCTACGGTATCAGGAATATTTAGAGTGGTTGCTCCAGCCTTAATAACTTCCCCCAAAATTTGGTACAGAAACTCTCGATCTGATCTGTTAAGAAACAAAACTGATGAAATAATCATTCGCAATGCGGAATAAAACCCAGAAGAAATGTAACAAAATTCAAATCTTTTCCATATGACAAATTATAAAAACTTAAAATCTTATTTCTTTCCGTAATACTAGCACTCAATACCTTTTTAAATTGTTCTCCAATACTTGCACTCTTTCCATGTTTGGCAAAAAAAAAAAAAAACAACTCGATAATTCTCTACTTTACATCTACTTTATTCTCACTCATCATATCATTCATAGTGTAAAAATGCGATAACGGCCGCGATCACGGTAACAGAACGCTGATGCGGTAATGTGAGTGATGCGGTTCTCATATCGCCTAAATATCGGTCGAAACCATAAGATATCCCTTGATGCGGCCCAAAATGTGGTTTTTTTTACACCTTTATAACGCGAGAAATATCGGTTTCGTTTATTTTGAAAACCTTTACAGCGCAATCGATGCGATGTGGCCTTGTTTTTACTCTATAATATCATTACTTTTTTACCTACATTAAAAGGGCTAAAACACACAAAAATGCACTGAAAGTAACATTTCTTTAATTCATCAGTCACTATCCCAAGGTGCAAGTAATTCATAATGAAGGTAGTAACTTTAATGTCCAGAACAGTGTCATATGATTCGCTAATATCCTCGTGAATCGAAAAAAGCGGATTATGGTCAGTTTTGGGCTATTTTTGGATATATTTGAGCGAATCGCTGAATCCAAAAGGCGAATTAGCTAGTGAATTATGTACACTAGTCCAAAAGTAACTTTCTAGTTTCCTCAAAGTCTCTTGATATAAACTAATTGTATGTTGCAATGGTGCTAAAACAAGGTTGTATCACAATTACACTATTAATCTTTTTACCCAATTTCAGAAAATAATCATCTCAAAATTCACTCAAGAAACCACAAATATATTTCCAAGCATAACCATAATTACCAAATAAACAATCAATAACAATGTAAACAGGGAATAATCTAAGCCCAGGTTAAAACCCTAATGTTGAATTGTATAACATTTGACACTAAACTCGAATTCGAATGTTAGTGTTCCTCATACCATCCAGATAAACTCTGTTTCCATTCCATCCAATTATCTACAAAAAACAATCAACAAAAGAGTTCAAAGAATTACCTGCCAGCATCCTCAGGACTAAATTCAACATCCTGACACCCTAAACTCCTAGCATAACTAACCATACTTGTAGCAATCTTAACAACTTCTTCCCTCGTTTTATTCAACTTATGTTCCATATGAATCTCACTCGTTGCAATAAATGTATGAATTCTAGGTCTTTTAGCATACTTAACAGCTTCCCAAGCAGCATCAATATCCCCTTTATTACACCTCGAAAGCCCACAAATTACAGGCACATACCCATCTTCATCAACAGCGTTACCCACTTCCATCGCTATCGTTTTAACAGCCTCTAAATCCGCATTCGAAGCAGCCGGAAACCCAGCTTCAATTATATCCACACCAAGACGCGCAAGTTGTCGCGCAATCTCGAGCTTTTGTTTTGGAGTCATTGAAGCTCCGGGCGATTGCTCCCCATCGCGAAGAGTAGTGTCAAAAATTCGTATGTAATTCGGGTCGGATATTTTGTTGGGGATGTAGGATGATCGATGATGAAGAGGGGTTGTTGAGCATTGGGTAATGGTGATGGGTTTTTTGGTGGGTGATTTAGAGGAAATAGAGCGAGTAAAAGACGGTTTTGTGGAGGAGAATGAAAGGAGAGTAGTGAATGGGGTTTTAGGGGAAATAGATTTTGGGATAGTGGCTTTAGTGGGTGGAAGATATGAGGATGTCAATGTCGCCATAGGTGAGTTTTTGAAGGTTTTGTAGGGGTTTTAATGGCGGCGGAGAAATGAGGAAATGTTTAACAGGCGGCTGGTATTTGGATTTATGTGGAATTGGTTTAGTGCAAATGTGCAATTGTTCAAGAGCGAAGATTGAACAAGCAAGTAATACTCACATTTGGGATTTGGGATTTGGGATTTGGGATTTGGGATTTGGGTAAGGTTGATTGGTCAAAGACACAAAGTAATATAGATTCTCCTAACAAATATAGTAGTAGATAATAGTTCTCAAATACTTACTCTTCCCGTAAAAAAAAACTCAGTCCAGCCAGGCTTATAGTGAGATGGCCTCAAAATAAAAAGTCCTAAACTAAAAGTTCGTAAAATAAAATTTGTGTAAAAAAAAATCAATTTATATCACATATTATAGGCAAAATTAACTTTAAATATACTCATTTAAATATTTTAATAATATTTATATTTCCTACATATTTTTCATTAAATTCGTTTTAACATTTTTATATTATTTCACATGTTTTCTACTTACTTTGTTACAATACCTTTTTATTAGTTGTGGTTTCATTTTTTTCCACTAATTTAATGTTTAAGATCCTTTTTTTTTCTCTATCAAATATACTAATCGACAAAATAGTATATTCATCATATAAAAGATTCTATTTTTTAAAATTTCCATGAACATTTCTTGTTGAAATTTCTTTGAAAAACGAAGGGAGTATTATACTGATGTTATCGATAGAAAACATATAAATATATACAGAAAGGTAAAGGACACTCTCAGTATCCCGCACAAGGCAGGATCCAGGTGAGGGGTTTTTCTTTTTCTTAAGAGATGCAAACACATCATACCCATTTCCCCAATGAGGGAGTAAAGAGAAATGCGCGCTGTTAAGAAACCTCCTAACTGATACTTGCGCTTAGTAGGGGTCAGATTCCAAACCTTCTGCTCCACGTACAAATGCTCTATCTATTGAGCCACAAACTCTCCATATATATATAGAGAGATGGAATAATTTTATGGTTTTATTTGGGTAATAATGAAATTAAAATTGAAACGCCTTTCATGATAAGAAAAAAAAAATATACTTCTATTAAATAAGTGTATGAAAATGCTCAATATAAGGTCACTTTTAAAATTAGAAAAATAATAAACATGATACTCCTATAATGCTTCGTTTAGAACATATAGCAAACTGACAGATAAGTGAAACATTGAGCACTATAAACCGAAAATCAAAAAGGTACTTGACATTTAGTTGTTAGTTAGTATAGTTGATTTGTTTGACTAGTTGATAGCTTTTAACTGTTTTTAAAAGTTAAACAAATTATATAAGTCATGTATGAGGTGTTTGCTAAAACTACCAGTAAAATATATTTTTGAATTAACATTTTAAAGACCGTCGCAAGTTAAAACGAAATGTGGGCCGTCCCATTTCAGGCGCATGTAATAATATTTAAATTTTTTTTTTTGTTTTTTAGGCATTTATCAATTTGACTTTAAAGATATCAATTTTGAAAATTAATACCTTTAAGGTCAAAATTGATACCTTTTAAGATAAAAATTAAAAAATGCACAAAAAATAAAAAAATACCAAAGTTGTTACACATGCAAATTGACCTGGTCTAAATTGATAGTCTCATAATAAGGTCGTCTTGTCCAAGATCAGTTGTTTAAAGAAAACTTTTAAATAAGACATCTCACTATATAATAATGGGCTTGTATATGGACTTGTTAATGTGCCTTTATTCCTTACCCTTTCTTTTTTGGCCATGATGTTGACTCTTTTGGTTACTAGCTGGTGGCCATAAGAGAGGTATGTAAGGGTGTGCGAGGTGATTAATTGTATAGGGCCTTCTTATTCTCCCGTATATCAAACGTCAATCAAAAAAATATATATATATTACATTTACTAATAAAATATATATATTTATTATAAACAAAGCGCAAAATAAAAATTTTACACATGCCCTATAAATTTTTTAAGTAGGCTCTAGTGGCCACATTAGAACATGATATTCCAATTTCCAACCGAAAGTAGATTTGTCAACAATTGATCATTGGCTTTTGTTTCATCAAATCTGAGCCCTTTCTTATTTTTCCAATTTTTCAATAAAAATTTTTTTATTAACATATCACCATAAGACGGTTTAATATAGGTTGACTCAAGTTTTAATTTCTTAACATTAAATGAAAAAAAAAAAGTTTTCCTACCTCCAACCATTAAAATATTAATTTTAAGGCTTAAAACTCTTGTACCAAGAGTTAAAGTCTCTAATTTAAGTCTTATTATTCCTTCACCTAGGAAGTTTAAAAACTATCAATCCATACCTTGAAGTGCAACTCCAAAAACAGTTTTTAAAATAAATTTTTTGTTATTGTGATTAAAAAAATATTGGTTGGACTACATTGATTCTAAATTCCAAAACAATTCATATAAAAAATTTATACAAATTTCGATTATAAAAATTTATTTTTCCTTATTGTGATTAAATAATATTGACTTATAAATGACTTTAAAATATTGGTTGGACTACATTGATTCTAAATTCCAGAACATTAATCAAAAACCTTTTAAGTTATCAAATCTCATAGAAATGATACCAAGCAATTGGTAGAAGTCCGACTTGTTCAAAAAAATTTCTCTCTTTATAATACTTAAAATTTTATATTTTTGAAATAATATTTTCATTTAAAACAAATAATTATTTTTTTATTTTAAGCTTTATAATAACGCGAGATAGTTACACAAAAACTTAACTAGAGATAAAATTATTCTAGACCATCAGTAATTATCCTTAACTTGTTTAATGTTAATGTCTTTATGTGTGTTATTTATTTTCCTGCAGTTCGGATTACTAGCCTCAATTTTGGTCTTGTTTTGTCCTGCTGAAATCCTTCTTAAACCCTAATCATAACATTTAGGAACGAAAACACTGACTATAATAATATACTATTATTTTTTTTATCATTTTATATTCTGTTTCAAATCACATCAAAAATCTTACATTACCTAAATCAAAACGTCGTAGTGATTAGGTTCCTTTCCAATAGGATTATCAAATATGGGAGTATCAAAACCCTTCATTTTCATTGCCTAGTTGGCCACTTACTCTATTTAGAAAGATTATTATGAGGCCGGTCATTACACTTAAGCATACTTATGATACTCTTAATAAATAAGTCCTCATGTGGCCCTTTTATATGTTTTCTAGTGACACCATGCTGGAATACACGGACACTTCTCTGAACTGTACCGTGTTCCGTGTCGGACACGGACACGCGACGGACACGCGAAAATCCGTGTCCGACACGCCAAATGAAGTGTCTAATATTTTAATATTTTTTCGGACACGCGGACACGGCAAGGACACAGCAAGGACACGAAAAGGACACGGCAAGCAGTCAAGGACACGTTTTTTTAAAAAAAACTATTTTCCTTTCTTTTCTTCTCCGTTACTTCCCATGCTTCTGATAGATATGGTCTTGATATTGATGAATTATTACCACATTTATTATCATTATTTTCAATTTTATCATCATTTTTTCCTAATTTTTGCAACCCATGAATGATTGAAACCAACCTTGAATCTCTATCTTCTTCAGAAAAAACAAAACCCAAATCCATAAACCCTTTAAGTTCTTCAAATTCAAGGTCAGATAAACTCTTACTCGATCCCTTCTTTTTTCTTCTTAATCTGTTGGTAATTTCTGGGTTTATTTCCTTTAATGGAGAAGAAATCAATTTTAATTTTATTTTTTCTGGGTTTTTTTCCTTTTCTGATTTTGAATAATCTTCAAAATTTTCTGATATTTTCACAGAAAAAAATGGTTTGCAGTTTTGACGTTAGAAGAACAAAATTTAGAGAAGAATAAGAATCACTTAATTTTGTGGGGAATTTGAGGTAATTTTTTCTAGAAAGGGAATTTTAGTATGAATTGTTGGCAAAGCTGGGATTTCTAAATTTGATGTGGGTATTTCTGGAAATTTTTTGAATTTGAATGGTTTTTGTCTAGAATAAATTAATAAAGATTGTAAAATTATCTTTAATTTGATATATTTATTATATTACCATTTTCGTGTCCCCGTGTCCGCCATTTTTAAGTTGGCGTTTTCCCGTACCCATGTCGTGTCCGTGTCCGTGTCCGTGTCTGTTTTAGTGCAACCTAGACACCATGTGAGAATTTTTTATTATTTGAGATCATTGAGTAAATGTTCATTTTTTATTCGTTGCGTAAATATTCATAAAATTTATTAAGTAATTTTCACATAATGGACTTCACAATTTTTTATCATTACATGTAATTTGACCATTAAAATATTTATAAATATTCATAAAAGTTATCAAGTAATTTTTTCAAAATGAAATTATTGAAACATTACAAGCATGACCATTTATTTTAATTTTCTTATCAAAATTATATTAATTTTCTACCATTATTTTCACCGTAATTCTCAAGCATAATTCACAGACAATTGGCCTGTGAATAGGTTTGCAGCTCTATCATTATTCTACAAAACTTAAATTTTTCTATAATAAAATTTATAAAAAAATAATAAAATTATATAATTGTAATATATTTTTTGGTTATTAGGCCCTAGAAGAAAAAAAAATTCTAGCCCACCTCAGCAATTGGCACACACATATTAACAATTTAATTTACGTAGGATAGGATTAACAGGAAATTTTATAAAGATATTGATGATCATATAAACCAATATTAAATACACACATTTTGGTTGAAAATGACATTCAAACCTCACCTTAAAATAGTAGTTCAAATGTCAATTATTTATTTGAGTAAAATGTTATTGGTGATTGTATGTTGGCTTAATCTGATTTTGAAAAATTTTCTTAATCTCAGGGCACATCTGGAATTCTGGAAAATATTTAAGAATGAAATTTTAATGGGATAAATTTTACAGGGGAATTAGTTAGAAGGAAATGTTTAATTTTGTTAAGATTGGCATAAGTCATGGGATTAATTTCATTCTTCTCTCCTGTATCATCATTGATGATAAAAAATTTAAGATTTATGTTTTAAATCTCAAATTTCCTAAAACCTTCTCAAATTATCATCAATTAAAATCTCAAAATTTTGATAATTATGTAGATTAATGATAATAATAACTAACACAAAATTAAATTGTAAATTTAAAAATTGAAATGACATTGGTGAAAATGTTCAATTTTTAATCTTCAATTAAAATAAATTTCGGTTTTAAACCTAAAAAATCTCATTTTTATTCAATGGCAGTTAGAAACAAAATTTTGCTATTGTTCATCATCAATAACAAAAGTAGGGATTTTAATCATCAATTGATGAAGAAAAAAAAAAAAAGACAATAGTGAAGAGAACCAAGGTTGAAGACTTATGAAGACAATGGAGAAGGGCAGAGCAATAAAAAGGTGGAAGGAGGAAGGAAGAAGTTTTTTTTTTGCTGGGGTAAATTTTACCTTAATATATCCCAGAGTAAACTTTTACCCTTTATTTAGGGCTATTTGATTACATTTGTAATCATTCACTATTTCAAACTTGCCAAAATCACTGACTTTTTATCCTATACTAATTACACTTCATTTACTTGGTTTCCAGGCATACCCTTAAAGTTAAAGAATTAACTGTCGATAAAATGATTAAATGGAGTATAATTTAAATCTAAATAAATTGACAAATCTAGTTCATGGTATAACACTCAACCCAAAACCCATTTGGCCCGAAATTCAAGGCTACAAGCCAAGCCTATCGGCCAATCATTTGTGAAAATTTGATGAAGTGTTTGATAATTGACTTTTTATATTGGGCAATCATATTTATTTGCATGTTTTTTTAGTTGAGACTTTACAATTATATCAAAGCTTCTATGAACATGATATATCGACTATGATAAAAATAGTCGGTAAAATGTCAAAATATGTGTTAGTTCTAAGCCATTTGCTTTTAATCAAATTTAAAAAATGCTCTCATTTACTTGTTCATTGGCTTATTTGCTTATAAACAATTAAAAATGCTCTAATTTTACACTTTCAACTACGTTATGTTTCGTAAGGTTCTTCTCATTTGTCATTTTGAATTATTTTTTGTTATTTTTTGTTATTCTCATTACAAATATTTTATTTATATTGTATACCTTGACATAATTAACCTTATTTATTTTCATTTTAATATTCTTAATATTTGTTACGATCCTTACATATTTTCAACTAATTTTATTCTAATGTTTTTATTTTGGTTAAGGCCCCACGTGTTTCCACCAACTTTGTCAAAATATTTTTATAATAGTTGTAGTTCATGTTCGAATATTTTTGTAATACTTATGATCCATATTTTTACTTAATCAAATTTATTATTCAATAAAAATAATATATAAATTCAAAAATTATAATTTTTCTTAACTTTCATTACCATTTATTATAAAAACAACTTCAAAAAACATCAACTATATGTCCAACACCTTAATATCTCGGTGTCATTCTATTTAGAATTAGAATTAGAATGAATAAGTGTAAAAAAGTATTTAATAAAATTTTATTTTTTCAAAAAGTACCTAATCACAAAAGTTTTATCAAAAAATACCTAACAAAATTTTTTTTCCAAAGAGTATCAATTAATGTTTTCCTACAGTTGATCGTCAAATATAACGGTTGACTGATCAAAATCGAAAATTTTTCTTCCTCATCTTCAATTTTTTTTCCAATTCAATTTCCTCTACTGTTTACTCAAAATAGAAATAAAATTGGAAAAGAAATAAAAGATGAGAAAAAAAAATTTAATTTTAACCAGTTGTCTTTGAAAAGAAAAAAATTTATTAGATATTTTTTGACAAAAATTTTTTATTAGGTCTTTTGGGAAAAAAAATTTTATCAAATACTTTTTGACAATTTTCCTTATTATATATAATAAATGTGATAGTTGAGAATTCACAATATATTTAGTTCTTTTAAATTTAACATTATTTTATTTATATGCTTATCTTTTGATTTTGATGGAGTATATTTTTTCTTTATGAAATCCCTCTCTCAATTAGTTATGTTTTACTTAAATTAATATTATTTTTTTCGAATTCTTTTCAAAATTCGCCACTAATTGAAAGGGCCTACTAAATTGTGCAAAACGATTAAAATCAAGAGAAATTACCTGCCAGCATCTTCAGGACTAAATTCAACATCCAAACAACCCAAACTCCTAGCATACTTGACCATACTTGTAGCGATCTTCACAACTTCTTCCCTACTTTTATTCAATTTATGCATCATATGAATCTCACTCGTTGCAATAAACGTATGAATCCTAGGTCTTTTAGCATACTTAACAGCTTCCCAAGCAGCATCAATATCTCCTTTATTACATCTCGACAATCCACATATTACAGGCACATACCCTCCGCCATCGACATCGTTCCCAACTTCCATCGCTATAGCTTTCACGGCTTCCAAATCTGCTTTCGAAGACGCCGGAAAACCGGCTTCGATGATGTCAACTCCGAGAAACGCTAACTGCTTCGCTATCTCAAGTTTCTGCGCCGGCGTCATGGCTGCTCCCGGTGACTGCTCGCCGTCTCGGAGTGTTGTGTCGAAGATTCGGATGTAGTTCGGGTCGGATATTTTGTTCGGGATGTAATCCGGTCGCCGGAAAATATTCTCCGGCGGAGGTGATGACGTCGCGGAACATTTTATAGTGGTGGTGGGGGAGGAAATGGACAGGACGGAATAAGTAGGGGTTGAAGAGGATAGAGAAAGGAGGGTGGTGATCGGGGTTTTTAGGATGAGAGGTACTTTTTGGGCGTGGATTTTTGTATGTGTGGATGAAAAATTTTGGGATGCAAAAGTAGCTGCCATTGATGGTGTTCCAAAATCCAACGTTTTTTTTGTTTTGAAAAAATGATGTACGAGATTGAAGATTGATGACAATTTATATAAGATGTTTTATTTATAGGGTTAGATATGTTCGAAATAAATTTGATAATTCGAAATTTATATGATCTTGTGCTCGAATTTGATTTAACCTGACTTTTAAATGATTTATAATCATATAAAGAATAGTATGGATGCAAATTCAATTTTAAATCGACCAGAAATACATAATCTGAAATCGACCTGATGACTTGAATGAAAACCTCTACACGGGATATTCAACTACACTTATGAAAGTTTTGTCACACAGTGAGACGACGTCAAAACAAGAGCTCATATGCTAATAATCGTATTAGTTGGACAAATTTAACCTATATATGAGAAGTATTTCACTAGTAAAACCGTTTCACACAAGAGTTTATGGGGGATATTTAGTCGGTTAAATTAGTCACTCTAATCTTCGACTATATTAGTCTATCTAATTAAACTGCTATCGAGTATGAGCTACTCAAAATTCAAATACCTATTATGTTCACTCGAGTTATTTTTTATTTGTTTCATTATTTATTATTATTATTATTATAACCTATGCACCTAGTGCATAAATTTAAATAACAAAATTGGTAAAATTGTACAAATCTGATTGTATACTCTTTAAAAATTTATTATTTTTACCAATTTTATTAGAGTATGTCACAAATTAGATTTAAACAAATTTTCAAGATTTGTAATCTAGCACCAAGTGCATAGATTAGGAAATTGTTATTTACATTTATATTATTTCTATAAGGATTCTTGCCTTCTGTGGAATAAAAGTGAAATATTATAATTATAATAGAAGTATATATAATATTTGGAGGGGATACAATAAAATTTGGATGGACAGCTATTTGGAAAGGGAAGTGTATATCTGGTTTTGTCATTAAAATGTGGAAAGTTTATCGGGTGTTGCATTTAATATCAGGAGAGATTGATACGAATATTGGCCTTAGATATTTTGCATTACTTGATGTTGACTGTCTTATACTCCTTTCTTGACGGCGTGACGTTACGTGCTCTATTTATTGCTGTTAAGAATCCGCTTTTCAAATTGAAAAATTACTTAAAATAATTTTAATTTACTTATGATTTTCCTATAATATTTTTATTTATTGAATAAAATTATGAATAATTTCAATTTTGAGAGGTATTTTTTCTAGAGTAAATTCTGTAACCGGATCACTTGCTATTGTAAATTTTATTTAAAAAAAGATAAATTAAAATAGAATGTTCAAGAAAATGTTAAAAAAATGTTTTAAAAGTTTATGATTTTTTATTATTCAGAATATTTTATGTGAATTTTTTTAAAATTTTCTTTAATTTTAAATTAATTTTTAATTTACTATTTTGGTGAATTACCTATTATTGTAGGTTATTAGGTTACCGAGTTTATACTAGGCAAATACCCCTAAAGTTGAGATTATTCATAGTCAATTAATAGGTAGGATTATTGAAGAAAATCATGAAAATGTTAGACAAGATCTCACACGAATATATTTTATCTTCAATATATACTTCAAACCTCTAAATTAAATTTCTCTCTCCTAAGTGATAAAACTTAAATCGGACAAACAAAGTGTAAAAATTTTTCTTTTAAAAACTTCTCTAAACCCAATTAGTAGTGTTAATTTCACAAACAAACGCAATGTGAATATAAATCTAAAAAGTTGATCAATATATTTCTTTTAAATTACGTAAATAAATAAAAATGTAGTTAACTTTGTTTTAATTAAGTTTAACGCAATGTGAATACAAATTTGAAGTGTTAATTGATTCAATGTTGATTCAATTATAAAAAACAAAAAAAGATTAATTTAGCATAAATCAACGTAAGCGCATTGTTAACAAATTTAAAATTGATCGATTAATTGTGTAATCTTTTTAAAAAATTAAAAGAACATTAATTTTGTAATCTTTTCAAATTAATTTTAAAAAATAAAATTTGGCCAAGTAACATAAAATATGAGACTTGACCAGGTCATATATTTCATACTGGTATTTTTTTTTTTTAAAAAAAGAAGAATTTCCATTAATCAAAGAAGAAAATTAACAGGATATCACGTCCAGGCATACACTACAAGTTGCATCAGATAGCTAGAAAGGCACATCTTCTAGAAAGGGTTTCTAGACTGCATTCTTCATGTGCATAGAAAGTAGGGTGATAGCCTCAAAAAATAAAGGAACCATATGAGTAGTTCAAAAGACAAAAAGCTATACATCATTAAGAGTCCTATACATCCAATTAGCGTCTCTCGCTAATTATTTGTCACATATAAGGGAGGAGCGAGCCTTCACTTCTAATTTGATGTTCTTCAGCACCTGCTCAATGGTTTTGACTTTCGCTTTTCATATGGCTTCATTTCGAGATTGTCATATTTGGTACACTAGGTAGCTTATAGCAGTACAGATGACTTCTTTCCTCGCCTTGGGGATTCTCCATTTTTTGATGCTAGGTTACCGAGGGAAGTTATTTTGGTTTTTGAGTCCAGCCAGTTCATAGTGGCTTCAAGACATCTCTGACTGAACCTGCAGGCAAAAAAAAAAGGTGATTGATTGTTTCGCAATATATGCCACATAGTGTGCAGTAATCATCAGGAGCGACACCTATCTTGAAGAGCTTGTCCTTAGTTTTAATCTTGTTGAGGAAAGCGAGCCACAAGATGAATCTTGTTTTAGGGGGTGCAATTCTAGACCAGACTAGCTTCGCCCAATTACCTTACCTTGCGTGGTGTGCATTGTTTGGTAGACCTCATGTATAGAATATCTGTTGCGTTCCATCCATTCCCATAGTTTTTCGTTCACGTGGTAAATTTTCTTGAAAGTCCAGTTTACCTTAATAGAGGAAAACTATTTAGAAGCGTAAAAATATAAAAACAATATAGAGCAAACTCATCAAGTTTACTACATTTCCCACGAAACATGGTAAGAGAAACAAAAGGAGTTTATTGAAAATAGAAAATAAAAAAGTAAAAATTAACTTTTAATTATTAAGACAATCTTATTGTTAGACAATTTTAAATTAGACTAAATAGTTCAACGAAAATCCATTAATTATTTAGTGTTTAATATATCACTTTGGATGTTAAAGCTAACACTTTGAATATACTTTTTATATGGACATGTTCATGGGCAAAGCCACATCAGAGGCCGGGGGAGGCCCGGCCCCATTGACGAAAATGTGATTCTTTGTAATTTTGGCTTTGTCTTCCCTTATTAATATGATACATAATTTTAAGAGTGCATAAATATAACAAAAATTTACTATAGTTCAATGCTTGAGATAACATATTTATAAAGTAAGGTTAAGGGATTAAACTAAATTTAAACTGTTATTTTTTAATAGACTAACAAATTTATGTTGTAATATATTTCATAATTTCACATTCAACTTTTTTTAGTGTGCGTGTTTATATTTTTATTACTATCTTAATTTTAATGATGTTTTTTTGGAGACTTAGTAGGCAAATATAAAGAGTAAAAAACACTCGATTTTCTTTTCAAAAGGGGTAACAATAGGGAAGCTTTAACTTCATTTGTTAAATATAATTTTTGTTATGACAATTTAAATTCATTTCAGTCTATATGATTTAAAATTTTTGAATGTAACTCTATATTTCACAACGTGCCAATTAGAAAATCTTGGATTATAATATTTATTCGTTTATATATATTTACAACATTAAAAGTTCAAACACAATTTCAAGAAGGCTTGAGGTTCAAACAATGCATATTGATAAGGTTATTGATAAAGAATTTGTCGGCCAAAATTTTAATGAAAGAAAGGAAATGACACTAAAATAAAAAGCAATATAGGTTTTATTTATCATATTAGATTTGTAAAAATAGTGTCCATCCCCTTTATTAATTATCCTATATTTATTTAAAATATAAGGAGTATAACATAATATATACAAAGATATAAAATATCTTTAGGAATTTTCATGGTGTATTAGTTTTCATGTTATTCTTTACCTGTAACCTCATCATTCCATCAATTTTGGACAAATCTTAATTATAAGAATTTTTTTTTAACAACCGGTCTCCTAGGAGATCTCTTTGAGAGACGTCTTTTAGGCTCAACCCATTAAATCTTAATGTCCATTTACTGTATCTTTAATGCCTACTTACAATACACTTAATGTCACTAAGTAATTACTTAATATGCCTACTTACGATATTTTTAATGCCTACCGAGATTAGCTTACTAGCCTACTTACCATATTCTTAATACATATTTACAATATTTTTAATGCTTACTTACAATATACTTAATGCCCATTAAGGAAATACTTACGTACTGACATATAACAATATTCTAAATGCCTACTTACAATAATCTTAATGCTTACCAAAAAGCTTATTTTAAATTTTTTTTTTGAGCTAACTCAAATGGAGATGACCTATTAAAAAAACCGTCACTCCGAAAAATTTGTGTTTTTATAATGTATTATAAAATTATGCAATCTCCTTTGTCATAACTCATAAGATGGTGGGAACTGAGTCCGTCCCTACTTGTTATATGCACAATTTAAAAGTGAACTATTCAAGATACTCGATAATGCATGGCTTTACAAGTTTTATAAATAATGATATCCCTTTAATGGGGAAAGCACCTTTGATTTTTTTAATAAAAAGGGTGGTATTCTTAATTAATTTGTACACCTATATAAAATTAATAGTATAAGAAAATATAGTTGCGTGATACTTGTACGATTTATTATTTTGCTTCTGTATAAGAATTTTAGATTTAAGCTTTAGAAAATTATTACGCGTAATGTCAAATTAAAATTTTGAAAATTTTAACGTATTTAAAAAAATTAGTTCTGAATTTGTACATATAGATTAAACTATCATATAATTATACATTTTAATAATTTTACTGTTAAATGACAAATAATATTCTTATAAGTTTTGCCAAATTTATTAATATTATTAATTTTCCGAATTCTATGTGACAATCTTATTTTCAACATATGATCTGCAAACAAAAATTGTTATATTAATAATATTTTCTTAATTATATCCTAATAAAATAATAATCCAAAAATGATAGTTTATTTGGAAAACAAATTTGTTAGATCAATTTAAGATCTTAAAATATCAAAACATAATTTTACCTTAGCCAATGTCGAGAAAATATTAATATGGATCTTCTATTTAAGTATGGGTGTATGTAATTTTTAATAAACTAGCTCTAATTTACATAAGTTACACATTAAAGTAGTAATGATAAAGATTTATAATAAAAAGTTACACTATTAAAACTAATATATGAAGTGAAAAGATAAATTAAAGTAGGTGAAATGTATATATTTGTCCTTAGTAAGGAATAAGGAGATGTCCACTCGACATGCTATTAGAGGTGTAAGTAATTTGGTGAAAAATCAAACACCGAACCAAATCAAATCGAATAAGTAATTTGGTTTGACTATATTTTAAATTTGGTTTGGTTTAGACTGAATTTTAATTATAATTCGGTGTTCGGTTTAAACTCAGTTTAGGGTCCAACAAAACTGAAAAACCGAAAAAACCAAAATGTTAAAGGCATGTTATATCTTCCATTTGATTTGTTAGAATTTTTGCGCTTATTTTCAGATTTTTGTTAAAAGTTTTTTACCTGTTTGAATAAAAAACCCTAAAATTATTAATATCTATTTAGGAGTTTTAGAAAGAATACGTTTGAAACAATACATGCAAATTTAATTTTCGGTGCAAAATATACAAATCGTTGCAATTCGGTCTATTCTATTCAATTTGGATTGGTATTTCAAAATTCGGTTCGATTCAATTTGGATTATAAATATTATGATTTGGATTTGAACTGAAAATATCAAAACTGAATTTTATTTGATTTGATTGGATTTGGATTCGTATCGAATCCAAACCAAAAACCAAACTTTTACCCCTACATGCTATCACAAAACTAGTGGTGTTTGAGAGTAGCTAAGCATTCAGACCAACTCGAAATGTTCAAAGTAGATTTGAAAATTTGATATCTACCGACCTTATAACTGAATTCGACTTTAAATTAAATTTAAAATTATATAAAAATCAATGTAATACAAAAACAAAAGTCGATTTTAATAGATTTAAAACACATCATCCAAAATCGACCAAGTGACTTGAATGCAGACTTCTGACGGCTAACCAAAAGCCTAAACTACAACAATACTAAATTAAGACAAATAAAGGCAGCCTAATTTTTGTTAATTTATTATTCTGCCCGTAAAGGCAGCCTAATTTAGGAATCCAGAAAAAGGGGAAACCGAATACAGATCCCCTCAATCTCGTCTTCCCTCCTTTCCAATTTCTAGGGTTTCTTCAATTAGAAACAAGAACAAAGCTTTAGCTCACCTATCAACCATGGATGCCTCTGCTCCTCAACCTTCCGACACAGATATGATGGATGCCGGTGTTCCTCTGCCGTCATCAACCGATAATTCTCAACCACCTCAACAAAAGATAAGTATTCCGGCCACTCTTAGCCATGGCGGTAGGTTCATCCAATACAACATTTTTGGCAACGTTTTTGAGGTTACTGCTAAGTACAAACCTCCAATTATGCCGATTGGTAAAGGCGCTTATGGCATCGTCTGGTAATTTATGTTCTTTTTTCGTTTGATTAATGATGTCGCAACTTGTAGTGGTTGATTGATTAATTTGGTTGGTTTATCGTGTAGTTCTTCTTTGAATTCGGAGACTAATGAACATGTTGCGATCAAGAAGATTGCGAATGCGTTTGATAATAAAGTGGATGCTAAGAGGACTTTGCGTGAAATCAAGCTTCTTAGGCATATGGATCATGAAAACGTCAGTGAGTAATAATATTATTTTCCTTTACTTTATATGTTATATGTAATGAAAATTATAATATTATTCGTTTATTTTGTTTTCGACTCCTTCTAAGCTGATTAATTTTTTGGTGGAGTATGTAAATCATCTCCATTATTTGCAAATATAATACAAAATTATGCTGTATATTGTGAGTGGTTGAAATAAATAGTGGGGATAATTAATGTAGCCAAACTGCCAAAACCTTTTCTTTTAGGAAAATTTAATTTTAAAAATACCACTTTTGCTCGTTGTCTTTTAAAAATTCCACCAATCAATTATTTTTTTTAAAATCATTTTTTTAAAATACGATTTTTATAAAATTTTAAAAATAATCGAAAAGTGTAATTTTTAAAAGACAAAGGTGGGATTTTTAAAATTTAAGTTTTCTTTCTTTATTATCCGTGTTTGTTGGTAGAGGCGGGCAGTTTGATAAATATACATAAGTAGTTATAGAAGTTTCTTACCTGAATTTATTAAGCAGCGAGCCAGCGACTAGCCGAACAATTAGTTGTCTAGAAACTACCGAACTATTATCTTGAAAAATGTGCAGAAGCTGATGAAATTGGTTTCATACATGTATTATTGCATATCAACTATCTCAGACTCAGTAGTCATTTTTTTTGGGTACTGATTTGTCATGGTGGGTGTTCTTAATATTTTTGCTATGATTTGATCTGAGAATAAAGGTTATAAGATTAATTAAGGGTGAATAATATAGAAAAATACCGAAGGCATATTAGATTGACTGTGTAATGCCTTCGAGATATTTCAAAGCAGAAGCTGTGTATATCTAGCCTACTTATTCGAAAGTCAGAATAGATGTGCTATTAAAAATGGTGCTCCATTAAAAGTGTGTTTACTTCAATCAAGAATAGTAGCAGTCAATTAAGAAGTGTGCCCTTTGATAAAGGACTGGTTTTGCAAGGGAGTAATGTAATATGTGCATTAAATTATTGCTGGGGCATTTGTTGAAAGTTGAAACTATCCACCCGTTTCAAAGATACTTAGTTTTCAGTACTGTCCAAACTAAGTTTTGCAGACACACTTAATGATACTTGGTGTTCCTGCTATTATCAAGAGTGGCAGCGGGGAGATATAATGTTGTGAAGTCCTCGTGTTTTGTTGGGGAAAGGACAACTTTGTTCTGGAAATTCCTTATCTGCATTAGTTAAACAGATTATAGACCAAGATCAAAAATCTTCTGTCATCAAAAAACTACCAAACTAGGTTTTTAAGGGATGAGCATAATACTGTGAAGTTGGTTGCTCATCCTATTTCAGGAACCAATTTATTTGGAAGGAAAGCTAGCCAGACCGCATCATTCTTGTCAGAAAATTTACACCACATGTTGGTAGATTATCTCTTCTAACTGCTAAGTTGTAATAGAAATATCGTGAGGAATAAGATTTTGGAAATGTTTCAAGGTAAAGGAATCTATAATTTTCCAGTCTGATATTTTTAAAAGCATGCCTTGGGCACGCCTCCAAGGTAAGCTCAAAATAGTTTTTCTTAGTGCTGGCTTAACGAATATGAAAGATACACTTTTATGTGCTTTTTTTTTTAATTTTTTATTTTATAATAATCTATTAAAGAACAATTAGTTAGGATTAAGAAGTTGTCTTCTTTGAATTGATAGAAAGAAAAGGAAAGGGTTGGCTATCGTTTTTGAAGATAGAAAAGGAGAAAAGGGATAAAAGAAGGATTTCTTTACAATTTTGTTGAGCCCATTTTCTTTTTTTTTTTGAGGATGGGTCGGCCGAGTTTAGTTGGACTAAGTCTGCTCTTATCCATCCCACTGCACATGCCGAGTGAATAGCATGAGAGGATTGAGAAGTGTACAACAAAAAAACTCCCAATCTGTATGAAAAAATGATGTGATACCTAGTTTTGCAAGAGAATAAAAGGGAAAAATTGACCATTACTATTGCATTTTGGTGGATTTAATTAAGATTGTGGGATGAAGTTTCTCTTAATCTGTGAAGAGTAATTGGACAGTCTATAATTCCAGTGGATATTTTGTTTCCTTTTTTATTTCTTATAATTTTTCCATGAGCTATGTGAACTAAGATGTTTTAGTTTGGCTTATTTTTGAATAAGTTGTTTTTAAATTGTTGGCTGCAATTTCTCATCGATATATACTGAAGATTTGGATCAACGTTTTCATTTGTGTTGCAGGTTGTTGCAATTAGGGATATCATACCACCTCCTCGAAGGGAGGTATTTAATGATGTATATATTGCATATGAATTGATGGACACTGATCTCCATCAGATAATTCGTTCTAACCAGGGGTTGTCAGAAGAACACTGTCAGGTATTATCTCAAACCTTATTCCCTTTTGTAGATCTTTTGTTTGAGAATTGAAACGTGGTCAATGGTGTTTTCTGCATGTTAATATTTCTTTGGTTTAGAATTATATTGGACTTAAGTAAAATGACTCAGTAGATCATGTGCACTTCTTATTTATGTGAAGTTGCACATGACGTTTGCTACCAACTTTCAATCGGAAACAACCTCTTTGGTAAAATGACTCAGTAGATCATGTGCACTTCTTATTTATGTGAAGTTGCATATGGCGTTTGCTACCAACTTTCAATCGGAAACAACCTCTTTGGTTTAGAAAATGACTCTACCGTGCTTCCTCCAGAAAATAAAATTTGCCCATCTCAATGGTGCTAAGACTTGACAATTTGGCAAAAGAATAGATGTATACTTTTTAACAACCTTATTGAGTCAATTGTGGTTTACCATAATTGTTCTTGTCTATTTAGTTGTGGTTTATGCTATTACTTCATTCTGATTTGCACTAATGACCTTGACAAATGTCTTTTTGCAGTATTTCCTCTACCAGATCTTACGTGGATTGAAGTACATTCATTCGGCCAATGTTCTTCACAGGGATTTGAAACCTAGCAATCTCTTGCTTAATGCCAACTGCGATTTAAAAATCTGTGATTTTGGGCTAGCTCGTGTGACATCAGAAACAGATTTTATGACCGAATATGTTGTGACAAGATGGTATCGAGCACCAGAATTATTGTTAAATTCTTCTGATTATACTGCTGCTATTGATGTATGGTCAGTAGGTTGTATCTTTATGGAGTTGATGGATCGTAAACCTCTATTTCCAGGCAGAGATCATGTGCACCAGCTACGCCTGCTTATGGAGGTAATTGACAGTGATGTGGTTTATGTTATTTTGCGTTCTTATTGATTATCATATCTTGCAGTAGCAAAATTTTCGCAAAACATATCATGTTCCCACGTTCTTATCATCGTACCAAGAAATATTGATGACTTATTGATGCTTGAACTATTTTTAGCCGGCTGCTCTTGGCAAATCTGTTGATCATTTTAAATGCTTCAGATTATATAGTCTGTATCTGTGTAAACGTTTTTGTCTGTCCCTTGATCTTCTTCTTACCAAAAAATTAGAGGGTAAATGGGCTGAGACTCTTGTTGCATTACTGAAGCTTTTATTCTTTTAAAGCTTGCTTTCTTTTATTTAAGAAACAACCTCAAACAACTTTGTTCAATAGATGAGCTTTAACATGAATACACAGTATACTGACTCTAAAATTTGCAGCTTATAGGCACTCCTTCAGAACATGAGCTTGGATTTCTCAATGAAAATGCTAAGAGGTATATTCGTCAGCTTCCTCAATACCGAAGGCAGTCATTAGCTGAAAAGTTTCCACATGTACATCCAGCAGCTATTGATCTTGTTGAAAAGATGCTGACATTTGATCCTAGACAGAGAATAACAGGTAATTGAATCTCTATGAAAGATGATCCTTAACACAATGTTTGGATAACAATTTTGTAGAGAAAAGAAAGGAAGGGAAAGGGAAGGAGGAAAGGAAAGGTTGGGAAGAGAAATGGAAGGAAAATAACTTTTGTTTGTGTAAGAGGGAAGGTAAGGGAAGGGAAAGAAAGGGAGTTAAAAGTTTTCCCTCCAAATCTTTCCAACTTTAGAGAGATTGAGATCTTAACAAAAATTTATTCATCTAATCCCTTCAAAAGTTCAAATCCCTCTCCTCCAAATGCCTTCCCTCCCATTTTGTTATGCAAACAAGGGATTCTTCATCCCTCTAAATCCTTCCCCTTCATTTTCCTCCATTTCCTTCCATTCAAACGCACCCTAACGAAATTTTAGTGAATTGGTAGTTTTGCTGGCAATGAGCTCTTAGATCACTTGGCAGCAACATCACTATTTTAATTTTCTCTAGGAGCCTCATTTCTTGGAGGCGGGAAGTCGTGGGTGGTAAATAAGATATAATCCGTTATTACTTATTTCAACTTTTCATTGGGGACAGCTTACCTCCTTTTAGAAGGAAAAGTAGATAACAAAATAGAAATTTGCTAAGAGGTAGCAATATTATCTACTTAAGATTTTGCCTTTTGTTTACACGTATTTGGATATTTACCTTAATGTCATCCCCCTTAATCATGGATTTTTTTTTTACCATTTCAGCCAATCGTTATACTTATTCCCTTGATAGTTAATTTAATATTTTACCACAAGCAACATTTGCGTCTTGGTTTGTTTGATCCATAAGCGCAAAACACAGAACAAGGCACCAAATGGTGGTTAGATCGTTTAATCTGAAACGGTAAGGAAACACAATTCAAATTGCCTACGGCAACATTCCGGTTGGCTAGGGTCGGAGCCTTCTCAACCATCTAAATTTGAACTCAAGAAGAGAAGAAGCGAATAATTCTAAGAGATGAAACGCGAAAAAGAACAGAAAAACGGGAAAAGTTGAGAACTTACTTAAACTTTTAGGGTTTTGGTTTCTAAGGTCTAATTATAATGTGGCAGTCGGTTATTCTGTTCCCTTGTCTCCTCCTCCTTTCATTGACAGCCATTTAGTTCTTTTCCTTTGTCTCCGTTCTTTCTTGCTTTTTATATGACTATTAAGTATATTATTAGGGTTTGTAAGTGGGCTTATAAGTGAGGTAATCTCATTTTGGTATTGCTTTCCAAAATTTGTTTTTCTTTTCCTTTGTTTTTTTAATTTTCTTTCTTTTATCACTTTTTTTTTTTAATTTTGTACTTTTTAGTCATTTCTGCCTCTCAATTAACTCCTTATATGTAAAAAATTTAAATTACTTATTGTACTATGTTTCCTATATTTTTGAAACTCAAAATTATCGTTTCTCGTTTCCATTTTCGTTTCTCGTATTGCATCGAATTTCATTTCATGCAACATTGATTTGATCCACTAGTTTGTACAACATGCTTTTCACATCTTGATTTTTCAGTTATCTCCAATACTTTATTTATGCTTTTATCCTCCTTAGAATTTTATTTAATATACTAAAAAGCTCTTTAGAGAATGACTTCACTTATGAGCTATGGAAGACTTAAGAATATAATCACACTCTGGAGTAATGTAATTTGAGATAACGGCATATTATGATTTATGAGTTATAGGCTGTGGAAATGTTGACACTTTTCTTGTAGGTACTTTTGTTTCACTATTTTTAAATGTGCATACTTCATGATTCTTTCTACCTGTTCTACTTGAAGTAGTATCACATTGTTATTCTTCTCTGACAGTATATGTCAAGAAATCTACATCAAAAATAATAAATTGAGGCAGGTAGTGCAGCGTAATGAGTTAGAATTGGATGAGCTCATGATAATATGCATTGTTTGTGTATTTCAATATGCATGTTATCTTGTATCACTCTAGATAATTATCTGTGTTTGATTGCTGAGTATAAGTTCATATAATTATACTCTTCCGTGGTTATCCACCTGGCAATGGTGTGTGAGTGTACGAGTTCATGATAATAGATCCCTCTTGTGCACGGTCCTTGTGCAATTAACATACTTCTAGAGCTGTGATGTGGTAGGATTTCGTTATATTACCCCAGATGTGTGACGTGTGTTAATATTATACTATTACATTGAAATTTTAGCTTCTTGAATTGTTTGTGGTTCTTCGCACTCAGCTGCTTAGATTACTTGACATTGTATCTTCTATGCCATTTTCGTTCTTTGGGGCATTAATATGACGAGTAGTCTTATCTTTTCATGTCATTCATCATAATGTTTTATTATCACTTCTGTTTGGCTTGGGTTTAAATGTTAAATAGTTAAGACAGAGAAGCCAACATTCAACCGGCTTATGCATGAAATTTTTCGATACTCCAACCGAACTCCACAATATGAAGAATACCAAATATGACAAAGACAACTTTCTTCTTTTTTGTTTCAAATTTTTGACTTGAGTGTGAATTTCTTTAGGCATGACGTAAAACTTGTGTATTTTTTTAGTTGAAGATGCGCTAGCACATCCATACCTTAATTCGCTGCATGATATCAGTGACGAGCCAGTATGCATGACCCCCTTTAGCTTTGACTTCGAACAACATGCCTTGTCGGAGGAGCAGATGAGGGAATTGATTTACCGTGAGGCTGTTGCATTTAACCCCGAGTTCCATCAGCAGTGAAGAACTGCTACAACGTCTTGTGTCTCTTAATAACATGCCTCGGTTTCCTTATGTTCCTCACTTGTTTCCTTTGTGTACATACGATGTCCAGTGGGAATTTAGATGGAGTTATGTTTCTGCATTCGATTCTGCATAATTCAGGGCATTGATAGTCATATTGTCTGTACGAGTGTAATCTTTATTTTTTTTCTTAATCTTTGTATTTTCTTCGAGTTTAATTTCGAAGGCCTATCACCTGTAAACACAGAGTTGGCCTTTTCCCTTTTTTCATTTCCATTGCTGTAATGTTTGTAGTTTGTACCCATTAATTGTATTCGAATTTTTTTTCTGAAGGACATGGTTAATAAACCATTAATTGCAGTCTTTCCCGAACCTTACTTCAAGCTACTGCTCATTTTAGCATTGCCAGTTTAGATTGTTCGAAATGTTTAGATGTATCGTCTCTATCGTTTTCATGGGAGGTGTTGAGTTGTCGTCTATTCGAGTCTATTTACGAAGAGCAAAGAGTGGTAGACTGGTGGTTGTGTGATTAGAGGAAAGGGTATGTTATGTTGTCCCTCATGTTGGTCATGATTGCATATTTCTTCCATACTTCTTGCATTTGGCATGATCCATAAGAGCTACAGGCTCCAGCAACCACCTCGACGTACTTCCAGTGGCAAATTTACATGGAGAGCCGAAGGAAGCCAGTTCCCTGAGTTTTACCACGCATCGTATTATGTTTCTAGTTTGCCGCTTATAAATATAAATATATGAGTAATTTGCAAATTACAATCTTAAAGTTTGGTACTTATGCAAATTACAATTTTAATGTTTATTTTTTGCGAATTACAGCTATCAAAAAATCAAAGTTTACAGGTTCAGGCTAAAAATACATAATTTCGACTACTTAACCTAAAATTTCAACCACCAAAATGGTCGGAATTTATTGTTTTGGCTTAAACCTGCAAATTTTGATACTTTGGTGGTTGTAATTTTAAAAAATAAACATTGAGGTTGTAATTCGCAAAAGTGCTAAACTTTAAGGCTCTAATTCGCAAATTATTCTAAATATAAATATAATTATTTAAGACTTTGATTAAATATTATACATAACTAACAATTTAACATGCTAAAAATTTTATTTTGTTTTTATATAATTATCTGTTAGTGTATCGATTATTCTACCATTATTATTTTGCTATACATAAGCTATTTGGCTCCCAACCATAATTTTATGTTTTTACTGTCCCTTGTACATTTAGCATTTTGTATGGCTTTAAGTATTTGATTTTGCCAAATATTATTTCTCGTGCCCACAACTTTTGTAAATAATTGAAAACTTATCACCAAATCTGATTATCTTCTTTTTTTTTGGATTGAGAAAACTTATCACCAAATAATTGAAAACTTATCACCAAACATTATTTGGCTCCTAATTTATAGTCTTTCTATTCATATTCATTTAAAAAGTTAAATTTAAACTTGATATCGTATTAATAATATTCAAAAATTTTAAAAATAATCAAATAATATATTTTTAAATCAAATACGCAAAATTACAAAACCAATCATGTACATTTATTTGAACCAAACTTTTAACACAACTAAAAAATATGTAGCGTTTTAATAGAAAATCTAAGTTAATCATGATGATTCGTAAATCACCATAAAAAGCAGAAAACTAATTAAAAATTTTAAAAAATACATTCAAATCATAGACCAACAAATACTTATTATCTATAGTAATTAGTGTAGATATCCGTACAATGCACGGTTTTTATAACATCAATATAAATAAATAAAAAATAAACAATATGAAAAAATAAACTCAGGAATATTATGCAGTTACATATACACATATATATTAGCTTTGTAATTTTAGAAATTGTAAAAACTATATTATGCAGTGTATTATAATCTCTAATTTACTTAATTTAATTATAAATAGATGTTAGTCAAAGATACTATAATGATAGATTATTGGTTAAGATCAAATGCAATGCCTATTTTCTTCAGCCAATAAATATTCCATTTGGCAAACTTTCTTTAATTATGATACTTGAAAATTTTCAAACTTTTTACAGCCTGCTTGGTAGATAGTAATAAACAGTGGTAATGAGAATGGAAAACTAATGTAATTTTAGTTGAAAAATCTCTTGGCTACTTTTATGGCTACTTGTCTAACTTTAATAATCTCATTTTCTTCATAAAATTTATTCCAATGCGTTACTATTGGGAGAAGTGGTATTAGGTGGTAATGAAAATTTGTAAAAAAAAAACTTTTTTTGATCAAAGTTTCATTACCATGGGAATGATATGGAACTTTTCATGAAATTTTACACTATAAATCATTCTCATTGCCACCATTTAGTAGCACTAACCAAATAAACCCTTAGTATAATATATGATTTGTCAAATTGATAAATTACCCTTATTTCCTAGCAAAACCTTAGTGTTTTAATTGTCTCACAAAGCAGTCACCATATAGTTAAGATTCCTATTTCATACGCCTAATAGAAATAGAAAAACAAAATAAAATTTGAGAGTAGCGGAAGAACCCTAGAACTCAAAACTCAATTATCGTACGCCTCTTTCGCCTCACTCGTTCACTTCGCCAGCAACTCAATTCGTCGCGTTTTCTTCATCTTCTATTTTCCTCTCCTCCCGCCGATCTCACTTCATTTTACAAGGTCAATTCTTCCAATCCTTTCTTTAATTACCCTTTTTATACTTATGATTTGATGATTCGGACTTAATTGGTCAGGAATTTGTGGATTAATATGTCAAATTTAATTTCTTTTCTAGGGTTAGGTTTCTCTTTTTCTATTTAATTGTTGATAGAGGGTTATAGTATACTGAGTAATCTCAATTGCAGAGATTAAAGGAAGGAGAACTTAGATATAAGCATTTAATATGGCGCGGAAAGGATTGATGGACCAAGATTTGAAAAAATTGGATGTAACTAAACTACATCCTCTTTCTCCTGAGGTTATTTCTCGTCAGGCTACTATTAACATTGGTAATATGTTTAATAGACTTGTGATTACTATTTTGTAGAATATTAGGACCTGCCTTTTATTCTGAAATTTGCAAAATATTTTCTAGGAACTATTGGTCATGTGGCTCATGGAAAGTCTACTGTTGTCAAAGCTATTTCCGGTGTTCAGGTGATTATTATTTATAATGATATTCGAGTTTTTTTAGTTACATTTTTCTCTTATTTGGGAAATTACTCATCTTTTATTTTGATTAGTATGTCTAACACTGATTCGATGTGGTATTGTACATTGTTCGAGTTTTTTGATTCATTTTTCTTGCAGACTGTCCGATTTAAGAATGAGTTGGAGCGTAATATCACTATTAAGCTAGGTTATGCTAATGCCAAGATATATAAATGTGAAGATGAACGGTGCCCAAGGCCAATGTGCTATAAGTATGTAATTCATTCTTCCTCTTTATCTATTGTTTTGGATTTTGGATGGAAATATTATTTTATGGCCATTGAAATTTCTAACTATGGAAAGTGCATTTATTAGCTTGTACATAGATGCTCTTGAGAAAGAGCTGTAACTAAATGGTAGCACACTCTAAACTTTAGGGCACATACCTATGTTTGAATCCTCATTGCTACATTTTATGGAGGAATAATGGGGTTGTCTGGTTCGAACTTGGAAGGCCTCTAGATGGGGGCTCTGACATTGGGAAGCTAGAGTAATTTCACCTTGCCTCTAGTTGTTGTTAGTGTAGCTAAGGAGTCTGTAGTGCTAAAATAGGACCATCCTACACCTAAAAGGTCTATACATCTTCTAATGTGAAATCAAGATGGCTAGAATTATCAATAATATTGATACGATGCTTATTTCAGTAAGTAAAAATGTATAACCATAGCTTATGCATGCTTTAGGTGTTTAGTACAATTAATGAATGGTTCTATTGACAACTGCATTTTGTTTGAGTCCCCCCCAAGCCTACTCAAAAGGAAGTACATATTTATTGACAGCCAAAATACTAGTAATGAGGATTTTTCAGTCTTTCAACTAACGAGGGATCCGTTCTGGTTGCATTTACTCGAATCAAGAACTCGAAATCTTGAGATATCACCAGAAGTGAAAAAGTGGAAAGAATTAGACAATAATATACACTTTCCTAGCGGGTGGTAAACTGTAATACATTAAGATCAGTATTGTATATTATATCTTCTAACTTGGAATACTAAGTTTGTATCACCCAAATCACAATAAACTTACATCTACTTTGAGCAATGAGCTTTATCTCTACATGAAAGTCCAACCAAATAAAATACATTTTGTAAGTATTTAAATATCAAATATTGTTCCAAGTTCCAACAACACGTTTGAACTAAATAAACAAATAAGCTAACCAAACTTTTAATCATTCATTGTAATAGGAACGAATATTAAAGAAAACAATATAATTCAAAATGTTAACCTTTTGAGTGTTTATGAATGATAGAAATCCCATTTTCTCCCTTCACAACAGCACATTCATCTTGACTCATACTTAAATCCTCCATTAAAAACTTTAAATTTGAATCTTTTTATATGGGTTTCCCTGAACAATTTAAACTAGTACTAAAAGCCACTACATTTGAAACTACTTTTTAGTTCAGTCCCTACAAACTCTTATAAAATGTAGTTCAATCCAAATTAAAAAGTTAATGTAAGAGTGTAGTAAATGTGCAAACACATATGATAGAGACTGCTAACCAATGAGCACATGAAAATGTATTAAAAAGTAAATACAAGTTATAGGTATAAATTGAAAAAGAAATAGATTGATTGATGAAGGTTCAAAACAGATGATTTAAGCAAAACTCATAAGTAAAAAACACAATGGTGGGACTTAAAAGTTTTAACTCGTAGTCTTTAGCTTACTCTTGCCATCATTTGCAACAATTTGAAGAATCAATTTTGCTGATTACAACACTTTGCAGGAATCCATGTTCTAATTCTTAGTCTTAAACTTACTCTTGCCATTGTTACTTAAATTTCTAATCTTTAATTTTGAAATTATAATGACATACCTTGTTAGTTTAATGACCTTAACATGAAATCTTCATGTAATCAATGCATTCAAAGATTTGAAAAAACAATGCCATCCATTATATGCTTGGCATTCACTCCACAACTCCTTAAATGCACATTCAACATCCTGATTGTACATAAACCTAGATGACATAAGGTATACTATAACATGAACTTGATGCAAATATAGGAAATTGGAATTGATCGAAAATAACATGAACTTGATGGAAATTTACCAAATTGAAATTGAAAATTGGATTACCCTAAAAAAATGATTCGCAAAGACAGAAATTTCCATTTATTATTCTTCTAGAGGGAAAGATGGCTATCATTGATTCAAGCTTTTTAAGTTTTACTATTTATCATTCTTCTATAGGGAAAGATGGAGGATGAAGAGAGAAAATTAGGGATTGAATCTGAAGAGTTGGCTATCAAAGGATGGTCTGAATTTACAAGAGGGAGAGGCACAATAAGAAAAGGAGATGAAGAGAGAAAATTAGGGATTGAATCCGAAGAGTTGACTATCAAAGGATGGTCTGAATTTACAAGAGGGGGAGGCACAATAAGAAAAAGGAGGAATGAGTATGGTGTACGAAAAGCAAAAGAAAACTTCACAAGAGAACAGTTAAAAAATTTGAACAGTAGTAAACCCTTATATGTTTAATAGATGTGAATGATTGTACATCTTAAAATTTTTCTTTGAGGTGTCTCAATACTTCAATCATTGATGTATCAATTGGTTTTGCAGGGCATATGGAAGCGGCAAGGAAGACAGTCCTATGTGTGACGTGCCTGGTTTTGAAAATGCTAGAATGAAGCTTCTGCGACATGTGTCTTTTGTTGACTGCCCGGTAATCTTGATGTCTTTTGTTAGGTTAGGAAACCGTGGTTGTCAAAATTGTGTTTCCCCTAAACTCTGTTATTTAACTTTCTCCACTGCAGTTGCAGACATATCAGTCTTCATTAGCAATTCATATAATGAATATTGAGCTTTAGATAGTCTGATTACTTATTACTAGCAGTAGGCTATCTTGTTTTTTAATCTTGAGCTTCTTTTTTTTTAATAAAAATTCCCTAGGGGCATGATATTCTTATGGCTACAATGCTTAATGGAGCTGCAATTATGGATGGAGCTTTACTTCTGATTGCTGCTAATGAAAGCTGCCCTCAGCCACAGACTTCTGAGCATCTTGCTGCAATTGAGATTATGCGACTTCAACATATTATTATCCTCCAAAACAAGGTTGATCTAATCCAAGAAAATGTGGCTATAAACCAGCATGAAGCCATAAAGAAATTTGTTCAGGTAATTTTGATTGTTCATTTGCATCATTCAAATTCATTTTTGTGAGGTTGGATAAATATGTATTACTGATGTGTCTTTTTCAATCTCTTCCAGGGAACTGTTGCTGATAGTGCACCTGTTGTTCCAATTTCTGCTCAATTGAAATACAACATTGATGTTGTTTGTGAGTACATCGTCAAAAAGATCCCAATCCCTGAAAGGGATTTCATTTCACCTCCAAATATGATTGTGATTCGTTCGTTTGATGTTAACAAACCTGGTTTTGAGGTTGATGACATACGTGGTGGTGTTGCTGGTGGTAGTATTTTAAAGGTTCTCCTCTTTCTTTTAGTTGTGTATTGATTTTATGTGTTTGTCCGATGCTTTGAAATTGATATCTTGAAAGATGTCCCAATCTCTGTATCACTTTATTGATAGGACATGGCAAGTGACTTATAAGCTAGTATTCTTGGTTACATTTTTTGTGGACGAGGATTTACCCTCAAGCTCCTTACCCTTTGAATATTTTTCCAGTAGTTGGAGTTAGGAAAGAGTTTTGGAATGGTCCATTTTTTTCGTTTGCTATAATCTGAACTTCTCATTCCATTACTCTGTACTCTGCATTCACACCCTAATTAAAAGTTTGTGACTATTTTGACCTAAATACAAATTATTCTGATGTTTATTGGGAATCACGAAAATGTTAAATCATATTATTCTCCATTTTTTAGATGTTACACTTCTCAAAAAGCTCTTACATCAAAAAGAGATTTGTAACAACAAAAACGGAGGATACTGGACTTTTTGACTTTATCCTGTTGCAATTATGTACGTTTAGTTGGTTATATTGTTGTGTTTAAGTATCAGCTTGAAAGTTAGAATTGAAAACTCAGCCTTTGTTTGTCCTCTGTTTTGATCACTAGTTTTGCATATTCATTCTTTTAGTCTTAATCACTACTGGTGTTCACATTATAAAACTTGCACTCTTCAAATATTTATGTTATATGGTTTGGTTATTTTATTTTTTGTATGAACATAATCGAGGAAGTACACAACATGTTTTAATGGTGCGGTGGAAGAACTAGTTATGATTAGTATTGAGATTCTTTCTCAGAATATGTGCTTCTGAATACAGGGTGTCTTAAAGGTGAATCAGAATATTGAGGTCCGCCCTGGAATTGTTGTGAAAGATGAGAGTGGAAACATAAAATGCACACCCATATACTCCAGAATTGTTTCATTGTATGCTGAGCAGAATGAGTTACAATTTGCTGTCCCTGGAGGTCTTATCGGTGTTGGAACAACCATGGATCCAACTTTAACCCGTGCGGATAGACTGGTAGGTCAGGTACTTGGGGAAGTTGGATCTCTCCCAGAAGTTTATGTTGAGCTAGAGGTAACTTTTCTGATGCCCCGTAGCATTTGAATTTAGTGTTTTAATTTTCTTCTGGTCCTTGATTTGTTCTTTGTCCGTGATGTCTCGTTCTCTTTTTCTCCCTCCCTTTTAAAGGTTAGACAGTCTTTTTATCTGTTGTAGACTATCATTTGCATGCCAGAGCTGATAAATTTTTCTTTTGGTTTCTTGTGCCATTATGGGCGTATTAGACTTTGACGAAACACTAGTTGGGAAGATACGATTGTTCTGGTTAGGTAGTAGCGTAGGTACTGTTTCGCGGTAGATTCAGTGTTCTAAGTAGCGGTTGATGAAAGCTGAAAAAGTAGTGTTGTAAGCTATGTTGCTCGCACCTTCCATTTCACCAAATACATTGGATATGTTTTTTGAAATATTCGAATGTTAACAGTCTGACACCTGGAAATGTACCCAACGCTGACACCTGGAAAGGAACTTGAGCCCGACACAATGTACCAGAGTCCGACACTTGCACACATACTAGAGTCAGATACTTAGATATGTACCGAAAATTTATGATCAATTACTATACTGTTTGTGCGTTTGATTTCGATGAACTTGACAGTTTTTCTAGGATTTGAGACAATTCCCCAAAAAAACACGTTTTATCATACTACCTCCGCTATTTAATAATAGCGACATTTCACTCAAAAAGCTTTCACATAAAAGGGTGAAGTGAAGCTATTATTAAATAACAGAGGTAGTATTTGCATTTTCTGGTAGGAAAGAGAAAGTTTAATGATTTTGCTATGATGAAAATATTCAATATATTTTGCATCGAAGAAAAGAGCTTTAAAACTGGTTGGAAGACAATTTCAATGATAAAAGAGGATACGTAACATTTTATGAAATATACACGAATACAAATTTTCTAGCTTTTTTTTGGAGTGCCATATTCTGATTCCTGGGCTTTTGAAATCTTTTTAGTGTTATTTTCAATAAGTATGCTCAATGTTTTGTACTTTTTAATACATAGGTCAATTTCTTTTTGCTTCGACGGCTGCTTGGTGTGAGGACAAAGGGAACTGAGAAGCAAGGAAAGGTCACAAAATTGACTAAAGGAGAAATTTTAATGTTGAACATTGGGTCCATGTCGACTGGTGCGCGTGTACTTGCTGTCAAGAATGATTTGGCTAAGTTACAACTAACCTCTCCAGTCTGCACTAGCAAAGGAGAGAAAATTGCTCTGAGCCGGCGTGTCGAGAAGCATTGGCGATTGATTGGGTGGGGACAAATTCAAGCCGGTATCACACTTGATATTCCGCCTTGCCCCCTTTGAGCGCGTTGAAGCAAGAAGAGTCTAGATAGAAGAACAAAAACAGAAGTTTGTGGAAATGTGGATTGGGAGAGAGTTGTTGGGAACAATTTTTTTGAAGTGGAGAAGAAAACCAAATTTCTTCGATTTTTGTTTATTTTGGTACATGTTTCAAATATTATTTGGCCTTTATTCTATTAATATATTAGGTTTCATGTTCCCTTTTACATGAGTTTGGTGTACATTTCGGAGTCTACTTCAGGATAGATATTTATATTGAGGTACTTTTACCTTATATTGTTGCAACTTATGTTGGGATAATTTACATGAGATCTTACTCCAAAAATAATTTGGCAACTGTTTTCTCTGCTTCTATTAAACTACAAAATTTACCAAATATTTTAATTATGTCCTCTACAAGTGTTATCTTTATATACTCAAACCGCAACTACATTGGATATTCTCTGTCTTCAAGAAATTACAAGATTTATCTCTCATTTGGGCGTCTTTCTCGAGATATGACTTTGCATTCTCTTTTATGGGCATGTGTTGTCGTTTTTCATCCCTTCTTTGAGCCCAATCATAGTTTTAATGAGTGAAATATATCGGGTATGATCATATGATTATATATTTGCACAAAGATTAAGAAATAACGGAATCACTTGAATTGTGGAGATGTTATCAAAAGAGAGTTGAAACATGTAGATAGAAATAAAAAGAATGATGGAGATATTTTCATAAAATAAAATTATAGCAAATGAATAAACTATAGAGGAAATTGTGACAATGTTTTAGATAGAGGGTGTATTCTATTTCTTTTACAAGTGTAATTTTTTATTTCCTTGCAAATGCACCGAATATTTAATATTGCTTTCTTATAAATCTTTTCGCCTTTTCACTATTCGAGAAATGTGGCACACTGCTTCTACACAACAACCTTGCAAGTCTTGCATAATTATACACCCATGATATATATTATGACGGTGTTTTAGATTCATGGGATGGAAATGATTTTCATTTGGTCTTGATTCATTCACCTTAATGATAGATGCAGCCACTTTATATAGGCAAAGCAAAAATCAATAAATCACCATTATTACTTGGAGTAACATCATGTATGTTTCAATCCCATCAACAGGTTAGAAGTACTCTAAAAGAATATATTCCTGCTCTCTCTAACGATACATACAGTTACAGTATATAATCGACATATGCCGACAAGAAAACAAGACAACAGAACGAAGATAACTCTAAGAATCGGATGTCCTTGTTACGTGACACGATAAAATGTTACAAGTTGAAAATACTCTTCTACTAAAACTCACGAGCTCTTCACACTACCGAAGAACCGAGAAAGCGGCAAAGGGCCACTAGCCTCGTCACCACTACTAGAATTCTTGCTTCTAGACCTATGCTTTCTTTCCTTCCTTGGTTTCTTGGACCGGGATTTTGACCTTCTTGAGTCTCTTTCTTCATCATCACTGCTTGAAGATTCAGATGAGCTCGAGGAGCTGGAATCTGAAAATTTTCTCCGAGAGTGCTGCAATAGAAATAACGGATTGGTACCCGTAGCCACAAAAAACAATGAAGTACACGACTATTCAACCAAAACTTTAGAGACGAGTAAAAGTCAAAAGTCATCGAGTAGGATTTTTTCCGACAGTGCTGCAGTAAAAATGACGGGTTGGTACCCGTAGCTACAAATAACAATGAAGTATACGACTATTCAACCAAAACAAATTTAGAGACGAGTAAAAGTCAAAAGTCATCATAGATCGTCGAAAGCCGGATAGAAAGGGCAAACATATAATATTTCAAATTTGAGATTGAATGAGTAGTTGTTCTTTCACGATCTTAGAGACGAGCTTTAGCCTTCCGAAAAATCTAGGCTTCAATATCATTTTTATCAAGCAAATATCAGAGCTTAAGTTACCCTAATATCAAAACAAAATTTGTCTACTGCCCAAAAATGACGTGTTTGTAAAACAATACACTCCGAACAAAAGAGCTCAAGGAGAAAACACACCGAATTCAGCTGGCATTGGAGAATGAACATGAGTATTTCGGTGTTTTTGACTAGAAACACTCCCCATAAAGGCGAGCTTTGCTATCAAAGGGAAATGGAACTGTTATATAAATGAAGTTTTGTTCGCATAGCCAAAGCCAAGTACCAAACAATTCATGTCGATTGGTAGTCTTTCTTGAAGGATATACATATACTTTGAATGGGCCCCACATCAATCCGAATAATATAAAGACCAAGGAGGGGAATTTACAACAAGAAACATATCGATTGAGGAAATGTAGCAACTATCACTTGTCCGGATAATCTCCCGAAAAGGAATATTCGTGACTTCCAAAAGATAGACGAAGCATAAATCTTTAGTACATTCGTAAGAGGTAGACGAACAATGAAATGGAAAATGATATGAGCTTTATTAATAGGCAATCTCTGTTATTCTACGCCGAGAGCAAAGGACTAAAGCATTTTTGAAACTAAAGGATAATAAAGAGACTATATTAGTATCATAATGTGATGGAGCTCCAAGTACTGGTTCAATGAGCAGAATTTTCGACAAAAAGGGTCATCAACAGCAGCTATACACCAACAGTCCGTTTGGTGGCAATATGTATCGGCTTTGCCCAATATTTTACAAGGGAAATTCCAGAAAAAGTACAAGACGATGTAGCTCCATAACTAATAAGAAATTTAACACATCTAAAACATTGCCATCACCCACAAAAGAGGACTTGAGAGGCATAATTACAATGTAGTTATGAACTTATGGTTCAAATCTATGTTGCAAAACTTTTTGACCATTCAATGGACAATTCCGTATGGTCGATCTAGTCTAAGAACATGGGAATAGGAGTGTGCTTATAAGAGATCATGAATAGATGTGCAAGATTAAATAAAAAAGGGAAGTTGAAGGCTCCATGACCCGTCGAAGTTAAGCTCAACGGATTATCGAGCATGGGACATCCAAGCTCTAACTTTAGAGCAAATTTGGAATCTAAAAATCCATCAATCGTAGGGCATGCGTATTCTGTTATGCAAGTTAGCGAATTTCAGTTATCTTTTATCCTAACTTTCAGGATTCTTGTGAGATATCTTTAACCAAAGATAGGACTGTTGAAAGATATATTTGAGTAAACTCAATATAAAGGGGACTTCGAAACTAAATTCTTAATACACATTCAAAATATAACAGAATTTCAGTTGAGAGCCTAGCTATCTTTCTTTAGAAAACTCTTCTTTCTTCCTCCGTTAAAACCTTGATCATTGACTGTAGCATTCAATGTATCTCAAAGCAGACTTCGGAAAATCCCGAGATCTCTAACTACCTAAGAGTGGAGAATTATTTCTCAAGGAAAGGCTTAATCCCATCTTGAAAGTTGTAAGGATTACTTTAGTTTAGATCTTCATAGTTTTTTGTAATTTTGTTTTCCCTTTTCTAAATCAACGATCTTTGTGTTATTAGCCGTTGTTTTAGCGTCTAGATTTTTTGTTACCCAACAACATTAAGGGTGTGACGGGGTGAAATGATCTTGTCATTTGGATCTGCCCTCTTAGCAGTTCAACAATATATGCAAAAAAAGTCTTTTATTGCCTACAGAAATTTCCTTGTTGATGTTACACCACACCTGCCATAGTGCAAACCAAGGTCGCATCGTATTGTACTGTATCTTCCTAGTTCTAAAGCTTATAGATCTACCGACGATCCCAAACATTGATTTGTTTGGGTTCATATAGCCAACCTAAATTTGGAACAAGGCTTTGAATGAGCGGTTACCCAAACATCCAATTACAGAGGCAAGTTATTCTAGATCCAGTGCTAAGCTAAGGTCACAATTAAAAGATAGTCTAATTCATAACAGCTAGAAGAGTATAAACACAGAAGTTTGCAAAATGCAAAGTGCAAATATACAGTTTAGATCATGGTTGCAAAAAGGATTTTGCAGTCAATATGGCTTATATTAACCTTTATGATACGGTCACGATATGGAGATGCGGCCTTGTTTTTGCACTATGATAACACGATCCACAACCTTCGGAAGTTGTCAATGAAATTTCTATAAGAAAATGAAAAGTCATATCCTACCGGCATAGTCTATAAGGAATGGTGCAAGTTCTCTGTCAGCACATTTCCAAAAGTGGTAACATACTTCACAAAGACACTTACTTCCATTTGCTATAACACCAAGATAAAATGAAACTTTCCGAAATAAAAATCATACCTTTCTCTTTTTGCTGGTATGCCTCTTTGAACTCTTTTCTCTATCTGTCACAAGAAAGAAAAGCTCCATCACTACAAAGGTACAAAATCAGTTCCACATGTCTGGTGTTAAAGTCCCAAAATTCTTTCTTTACCGATTTCATCAAAGAAAACTACATCCTTGTTTTATTCCAGATACAAAAAGATTATAATAGAGACATTAAGTTTATCAAGGACAAAAATATCTAGAAATTAATAGAAAAATAGTTGATGTCCAACCACAATGAACTTCCTAAAAATAGCTTTAACAAAAATCCACATCAAAGCTACATAAAGAAGCAAGGAAGACTACCCTGTCGCAAAAAAACTCGCAAAAACTCTACAGAAATTCTGAAAAATCCCATCATTCCTCTAACTATGCCATGGTTCATTAAATAGCCACACAAGCACATCAATTAAGGATTTTCCTCCCCTTATCTCTTACCCTATTCTAAGATACATAGCCATATCACTAAAAACAAAATGTCACTAGACCTTAAAACTGAAGACACTTAGCCTTAATGGTAGCAAAGTGAGATTCAAAGAGTATGTACTCTATGCTCATTGTGCTTCACTTTGTGATGACATTGCTTGTCTCCCCAAAGTAGTTGAAATGTAGTCAAAGGAACTACGTCACACTCAATTGTATCCTTATATCCCCCAATAAAGAAAGTAACCATAGCTATCATGCGCACCTTAACCTTAGTCTCATCATCAAGCCAACGCTATCTATAAAGTCTTAGATGCTTGTAAATCTCTAAAGCAAACTTCTAACACTACTATATGTGTCAAAAAATTAGGCTTTTAGAAGGGATCATTGTAGAAAAATAGCAATAGCATGCATATGTTGATATAGATGAATAGACATACCCAAAGAATAGCCATAGTCTAGTTATTGAAGACAATGAGACCAAAAACAAATTTGTAAGAGAAGCAAGATTGAAACTTTAAGAAGCTTAGAAAAGGAATAATTAGGCTGAAAGTGACGTGGATATGACATGAATAATTAGGATTCACATGACCATATAGAGGAATAGAATATATAAAAATTATTATTGGGATTACTTTTCTTAGTTGTAGAGTTGTAGACTAGTATAAGATAGAGGCAAATAAAATATAATCTTTGTTACAAAAAATTCTCACACTGATTTAATATATTAGAACATGTACTCGACCTCATAATGTTGGGATAAAGTCTTTGGCATTGTGTTGTAGAAGATAGAGTAAACTTCTTTGTTAACTTTTTTTCCTTGAGGTTGAGACCAATGTAGCACAAGTACTCCATTTTACGTTGTCCCCTTACCCGAATTGATATGGTACTTAATAATAAGACTTGACCGCTCTATTCCAATATTTAGATTTGTCATTTTATGACCTTGTATTAGTTTTTCATATAATTCTACAATATATAGTTCATATTAGAAATTTCAAATATTAGCAACTTATACGGGGGCGGAGCAAAAGTTTAGGGGCCTGTTTGTTTTTCGTTAATTTTTAGAAGTGAGGCCTCTATTATTAACAATTTTTAAAAAGCAAATATTTTTATATTTAAAATAATTAACACAAAAATATTGTTAGAGTTACATTCTAAATTTACATAATATTAAAAAGGTAATATATGAAAGCATATTAAGCATAATTAACAACTAAAAAAATATAACAAGATTGCCCAAAAAATAATTACCATAGAAAAGTACATTTACGACATTATAGAGTATTGTGTAATTAGGTTTATTTAAAAAGTAATTAATTGTTAAATGGAGAAGAGAAGAAAAAGAGAAAGCTGAGAAGTTGAAATTCTTCTCTTTGTTACTAGTTACACCTTAGAGGAAGGCATAGAACCTATGACCTTCCCTTTGCTGTCTTAGTCCACTTCCAACGACTAATTTGAAACAATAACCAACAAAGAATAAAAACAAGGCCACATCGCATCGCATCGGCCGCATTGTAAAGGTTTTCAAAATAAACAAACCTATTTTTTTCGTGTTGTAAAGGTGTAAAAAACCGCGTTTTGGGCTGCATTAAGGGATATCTTATGCTTTCAACTGATATTAGGCGATATGATAACCGCATCACTCTCATTACCACATCAGCGTTCCGTTACCGCAATCGTGACCGTTATCGCATTTTTACACTATGGTAACCAAAGCACACGACATTTAATATTTGCGGCCTTCTTTTTTAAGGGGTCCTGTGGCTGTGCAAATAATATTGAACGGCCAAAACCACCCATGAGCTTATATCATGTAAAATATATGTTGAGCTAAAAACCCAAGTTAGCCAACTAAGATAACTAATAATAGTAGTTAAACTTGCCAAAAGTAAATCAAAGTATGCTTTTAAAGGTTCAAGTAACCAACATTTAAGACAACTCAAACCTTTTCTATGTTTTGAGTTGCAACTGGAATGATTTCTTCCGTGAGAAAGCTTTCGTTCTCTTTCAGCATCTAGTTGAGCTCTGTATTGTCTCATCATTCTATCTTTATCAGCTTCTATTTCACCCGTTTTCAATGCATCCTCCTAAACAGAACAGAATATTAGTGACACCTTATGTCCTAGTCATACTGACAGAAAAAGCATAGTACTACGTACATGTGATGTTTTCTACTTGTACAATGGGCTGTCTTGGAATATTTGGCATGTGAGGACAGTAAGCGAAAGCATGCAACAAAATGAGAAACAAAGCCTAATTCTATAATGTTTCCTTTGCATCTATTTAGTTGCTCGGCGTGAAACATGAAACTGGACCCCGTACCAAACAACCACATTTCGATCCATTCATACCGAAACTATACGAAAATGCAATTTGGAATGCTAAATTAACGTTTCTTATTTCTCATTTGCATCAAGATGGAAAAAATTGTCCTTTCTTTTTTTACTGTTATGATTATAATATGTTCTACTTTTGTAATACTTTATGATTTATGATTAGTGTTATGGTTATATTTCCTGCTTATGATCGTTGTATTTGGATAAAACCATCACCACATCTTAGCTTCTATTTAATCAAATTTCATAAGTTTTCAAAACACTAAATTGATGTTTCTTGTTTTGTTTCTCATATCGAATCAAATTTTGTTTCGTATAGCATTGAATTGCTCCATAGACCAACAATTTTGTGAGAAAAAAATGGTACCACCATTGTGCAAGAAAATGCTACACAAGTATTATGTTTAAAACACGTGATTGGTACTTCTATTGATCCATGTGTTATACACTCTCAAGTCTCAAAGAACCAAGCTAAAAAATGATAGAAGTCGAAGTAATAAACAACGGAAATAAGATTAAACCTATTCTCATGAGGTCAAACTCGAAGTAATTTCTAAAGGTTATTAGTTTGAACCTATTCTCATGAGTTCTCTCATAGACGATGGGATTATCAATATCCCTTACTTATTCTTAGGATCATTTTTCCATGGAGTGACCAATAAGAATTTTCTTCCACACACACATTTGTACTATTCAAAAATTGCACTCAAGTTATGATAGATAGTAAGAATCGAATTAGAAGTTAGCAACAAACTCGTTCAGATGAAAAGTTAAAGATAACGGTTAGTAGTATTTGGATCAAATCTCAAAGCATGAAGTAAGCCTAGAACAATTACCTTCTGTTTCTTTTTAAACTCTTCCCATGTAACTGTGTGCGTGGTGCTCAAGCTTGCCAAACGAGCAGCATGCCACTCTGGTGTATGAAATGAACCATCCACCTGAGACTGTCCTCATCAGTAATAGTACAGAAAACCAAAATACCTACTTATACAAACAGAAAAATATCATGACTTATATGATATACTCTAAATGTTTCTTTGCACATATTGATCAATTTTCAACTTCATAGTGATGTACATCTAGAGTGAATAAGGCCATATTTGGATACTCTTAAATAAGAGTTTCTAATTAATACTTCATTCGTGCAACAACGATAGCATAGCTACAATAAAGAAAAATGAAACATTAAAAGGTACTCTAGAAAAACAAGCCACCCATTTCGCCAGATGGAATTCTACAAATGATGCAACAAGATATCAAACAAAATTCTACATATTATCCCCATTCTTTAAGGGGGTGTTTGGCATGTGGAAATGAGAATTAACAGACTATAATTGAGACTCAAAATGAGACTTTGGGATGAGACTTGAATTGAAACTTTGAAAATAAATGTCTTATGTCCTTGTTTGGAAAATGGTGAAAATAGACAAGAAATTAGATAAAAATTGATTATATTTACAAAGTTGTCTTTATGACTCTTTACTTTTCTTTACTTTCACTAATGGAAAAAATGTTTTTATATAACTTATCCAAGTCTCAACTCAAATTACCACCCTCCCCCAAGACTTTTTTGTGGGACTTTTCCCTTCTTAAGTCTCAACTCATGTCCATGCCCCAACCTTTACCAATTCCCATTCCCCTCAAAAAAACAAGGAACTTTCTTTCTATAGTCTTACCCCTAAAATCCCAATCCCCAACCTCAATTCCCTATTGTCAAATACACTGTAACCACATCAGTGACATAATTTTCCTTTTGAATTCGCAATTCGATCAACGCACAAAATCGACCATAATTCGCTTTTTGCGAAATTAACAAATCATGTGAAGTTAAGCTAAATCAAATTATCAATACGATAAGACACACAAAAATCGTACATCAAGAAAAGGTAAAGAAATCCATACTTAAGCACCGGTTCAACTTCACCCTTTCACTCTCCAAAAGATAATAACAACAAACACTTGGAAAATTGATGAGTCATTCTTTCCTATTGCATATGTACATGGGCAAAATACCATTTTCAAAAGATAATAACAACAAACAGTCATGAAATTTAGAATGTGACAGAATAGATGAAAAAAGTATATATATAAAAAAATTGTCCTGAATAATCTGACCTATTGCCAATTTGCTGTGAATAATTCCTAATCAACTACTATAGCTACCTACCACCAAAGAGGAGTTAGGATACACCAATGAAGAAGCATAAGGAGGAACAAGAAGCGAGCGTAACAGTTGGTAAGTACCTACAATAGTCGATTAAAATGTGGCAAGGAGTGCGGTTATCAAAAAATATACAAATGTTGGGTTATTTAGAAATAATCCATAGTTGTGATTATTTATGGCAGATGTGCAATAGGTCATTCAGGACAATTTTTCCCAAAAAAAGATTAGTGAGCTTAAGTGACATGAGAAGGGATGCCCACTTTGTAATGCTAATATCATTACCCCTTATGTTTTTTACTAAATCAGGAGTTCAACACATTTCTGCTACCTTAGAGGCAACCCATATACTGTCACTCCATATTGGATATTTCTACAATCATTTTCAGCAGGAATTTGCACTAATAAATCAAGACTGCAAATAATCAATTTTAGAACATTTTAAATTATGATCATTCAAATGAATATACCAATTAAATCTCAAAAAAAATAAAAAAAATAAAAAAAATAATACTTTCCAATCACATATGATAATTGCAACTAACAAAACAAAGAAAAGATCAACAAAATCACTGACTGAATAAGAGTCGATAATTGAGTAACAAAGAAGGGTACGAACCAAGCCATCCTCAATTTCTTCAGGAGCAGCGTTGCTGGACCCCACTCTCGATCTTTGCATAGCTTTGTAAGCTTGATTTTTCCCCATTTTTGCAAAATGTGCCCTGATGAAGAAAATTTGTGGGAAGAATGTAAAGCAAAAAAATTTGGGGGAAATCTAAAACCCAGAAAAAAGAAAAATGTAGAATTTGAAACAATTTGGGTAATTTAGAGAAGTCCTGAAATTTTAACGGTTGATTGTAAATCTGAAACAAGGAATTTAGTATGAGCGAGGAGTAGAGAAGGGTAATGTAATGGGATGAGATGGGATGGGACTCGCAAGAGAACCAAGGGATGAATGACAATAATGAAAATTAAGTTCAACTTACATTACTCGAGTGGTTGATGGTTTTCTTTTATATATATATATATATATATATATATATATATATATATATATATATATATATATATATATATTAGACCTAGGCATGGCCACGGGGCGGGTTACCCGGAACCGAACCGCTTGGAACCGGATCCGGAACTGGAACCGTTTGCGACAGGCCCCGAACCACGGAACCGTGAAACCGCTAGAAAAAAACATCATAAACCGGACCTAAAAACCGCGGTTTGGAACCGGAACCGTGAAAAGTAGCGGTTATATAGCCGTTGCCATTTTTCCTATAAATACTCATCACTTTCAATTATTTTCATTCACAACTCATCTCTTCCCCTACTCTCTCTACTTAATTCTTTAATTACGCAATTATTCTCTTAATTACATAATTAGTCTTTTAATTATTTCTTAATTTAGTTAATTACATAATTAGTCTATTAATTATTTATTTATTTCTTAATTCTATTATTGTTTCAATATTATCAATCATGTCCACATTTTTGAAAAAAGCCTCAAAAAAAGTTACTAAAGTGGCAAAATCATTGGGAGGTTCCAGCTCCTCCAAAAGAAAGGCCACTTCTACTCCGTCGGTATCAACAACACCTTCGATTAGTAATTATAATTATGAACCAAATTATCCAGAAGAGTACGACCCAGAATTACATAATTATGCAGAAGAAGTGGAAAGAGAAATACAAATTGATGAAGAAGAAGAACAAGAAGAGGAACTAACGACCCCTAGTGGGATACATGTATCTCGACAGTCATCAACAAGATCACATGAAGAACAACTACAAGAACAACAACAAAGACAAGCTCGTGGTAAACGAGTCAATTTCCAAACTATCGGTTAGTTTTATAATTTTATCATCCAGATATTAAGAAAGGCGATTGCTTATCGTCCAGTTATAACACAACTGTATAGTGAGTGTACAGATAGCTATATAGCTGATGACACTTGGGAATTAGCTATAAGTGTACATAATATATTAGAAGCGTATGACCACGCAACTAAGATTTTTTCATATGTTTATGAACCGAACGTTCACTTAGTAATAAGTGAGTGTATTACTATTTGTTATCATCTCCTTAAACATACGCATGATGATACTAACCCATATTTAAAGCCGATTCTTGCAGATATGATGGAAAAATGGAAGACATATTTTACCGATTTTTCTATATTTATGGAATTGCAACCATTTTAGACCCATGTTTTAAAACTGAAGTCCTTACTAAAGTAATAGGATTTTACTACCAATCGTTAGATCGCCCGCCTACTGATGTACATAATTATGTTGGAACATGTAAAAAATATTTAGCAGAACTCTATGATTATTACGCTAGTGTATATAACCCAAAACGCGATACGTCTAGGCGTGCTAGCGTTTCGGCACGTCCTCTTATTATAATTCGAAAATAGCTAATATAATGAGTCAAGATGATAGTATTGTAGGATCATCTTCTTCTTCACCCTCCACCTCATATTTAGAATTAGATAGTTATCTTAAACACCACTTTGAAATTGACCAAGGTAGCTATAATATTTTAGAGTGGTGGAAAGAAAAATCTGTAAAATTTCCCATTTTATCGAGAATTGCAAAGGATATCCTTGCAATTCCTGCGTCAACAATTGCGTCGGAGTCTGCTTTTAGTGCAGGTAGAAGAGTTTTGGGCGAAAAGAGATCTCGTGTTGCTCCACATAGTATTCAAATATGTGTTTGCAAGAAAGATTGGGATCAAGCGGAGATTCGAACACAAGGACTAAGGAACGATGATGATCAAGACGACGATGATGATCCATGGATGACGATGATAATTTTGGACACTAAGTGGAAAATAAAAAAAAAAACTCTTATATGAGTTAAGTTTAGGTTATTTTTTGTCTTATTATATAGTTTAGTAGTGATGCGCTTATCTAATAAATTTAAAGCCGAGTTCGATTCATATTGCTAAAAGCTACTTACGCAAATATTAATTTTTAATTATTAGATTAACTCAATTTGAGCCTACTATAAATATTTAATTCCTTATTTTCTTGCTTGCATGGATATCTTTAGCCTACTATCGAATCAAATAAGTTAATCTTAGCCTTATAATAACGATTTGCCTTGGGACATAGAAAAAGTCACAACTTCTAAATGTCAAACAAAACATATAATAAATGAAACTTGATAACTATTGGCTTCCTGGATTTGTTATATTTTTTTTATATTTATTATTTGTGATTTGCCTCATTTGATATACTATATTTAATGGATTAAACTATAGTCTTAAAATTTAGGTATTTTAAAAAAAATAGCCTTTAAATTTTGTTTTTTTTTTTTTACGAACATCAGTCTTCAAACTAATAAACAAGACATTGATACAACCACTTCACCAGGTTCAGGTAAAATGACTTGCTAAATGATCGTTGACCAAGATAACATTTGGCTTTCAATGAAATTCATTAATCTAACCTAATTTACCCAATTACCTCAATTAAACCTTCTTCCCCACCTCTCTATGGTGGTGTTGGGGTGGGGGAATGGTGGTGATTGGGAAGGTGTAGAGAGAAAATGGGGAATAAGGGTCTAATTGAGGGAATGGTGTAAATTAAGCTAGTTTAATGAATTTTATTAAAAGTCAAATGTCATGGTCATTTCATCTTACCTAAATCTGGTGAAGTGGTTGTATTGATGTCATATTAATTTGAAGGTTGTTGTTCGCAAGAAAAAAATTAAAGACTTATTTTTATAAAAGGCCTAAACTTTAAATTTTGTCCGTATATTTATTTTTTTTAATATTAATTACATAATTCAAAAATATTTGTCTTGTTCTTCCAACAAACTTAATCCTTTTATTAAAAGCTTTGATAGCAAACTTTGTGAGACAGATGACAGATATGAATGTTTGGTTAAAGTAAAAGCTCAAATATACCAAATTTTCCAATTTAAGCCAACGAATTTACAAATTTCTCAAATAACAATCTACGTAGACTTAAGAGTTTTGGACGAAAACAAAGTCATTTTATCATTTGTTAATTGTTAACTTATAGGTGAAAGTTATTTGGATAAAAAAATCGTAAACTAAATTAATCTAAATCGAATAAGAAATATAGTTTGGACATTTTATAAACAGTTGGTCTCTTGAAAGACCGTCTCTATGAGAAGCGGTCCTCAAGCCCAAACCCTTTTTATTAATTATAAAAACAATTATAATAATAACAGCAGACAACAACAAGCTGTTAGGGCTCCTTTCTCAAAAAAGGCTTTCATATTTCAATGACCATCATTAATATTCCTCTTGGAAACTGATGCAAGTTAATTATTGAACAACCACATTATTCTATTATCAATGAAAATAAAAAATTCAGATTCAAATATCCATTCATGCTTCAATTTCGAATTTATTCACAATCACTTCTAAGGAAACACCATGGATGCTTTGAGAAGGAAGAAGAAAAGCTAATATTTAGTTATTGATTTTTTTTGAAATTAAACGCTCAATTATTGTTTTGTCTTTTAAAATTGTTTTCTATAAAAATTAATTGAAATAAAACACCCAATTGATGTTTTGAGGAGGAAGAAGAAAGGCTAATATTTGGTTCTTGATTTTTTTTGAAATTAAACCTCCAATTATTATTTTGTCTTTTAAAATTGTTTTCTATAAAAATTAATTGAAATAAAACACCCAGTTGATGTTTCGAGGAGGAAGAAGAAAAAAATGACGTTGAACATGATGATGAAAATACAGTATGTATTAAGTATACTATAAGTTGGTATTGAGTCTGATGTAAGTGGGTATTAAGTGTGTTAAAAGTTGGTATTACGTATGACGTAAGTAGGCATTACGTTTGATGTAAGTAGACAATAAGTCTGATGTAAATTAGCATTAAGCCTGATGTAAATTGACATTAAGTATGAAGTATATTGACATTTAGTCTGATGTAAGTAAGTAATAAGTGTGCTGTAAGTTGACATTAAATATGATGTAAGTTGGCATTAAATATGATGTAAGTTGGTATTAAGTTTTGTGTAAGTAGACAATAAGTCTGACGTAAGATGGCATGTATTAAGTGTATGTATTAAGTATACTATAACTTGGCATTAAGTCTGATGTAAGAAGGTATTAAGTGTGATGAAAGTTGACATTAAGTATGATGTAAATTGACATTAAGTACGATGTAAATTGACATAAGTCTGATGTAAATTGGCATTAAATGTGGTGTAAATTGGCATTAAGTACGCAATAAGTATGTTGTAAGTTGGTATTAGATAAAATATTAGTAGGTATTAAGTTTAAAACGTAAATGTAATATATATAAATATAGATTAAGATGATATAAGTAGGTATTAAGTGTACTATAAATAGGCATTATGTTCGATGTAAGTAGGCATTAAGTATACTATAAGTAGGAAATAAGTGTGTTGTTGGCATTATAAGTTGGCACTAAGTTTGATTAATTAGGCATTAAGTATATTATAAGTAAGCATTAAGAATGATATAAGTAGGTATTAAAACACAAAATCCTTAAAATGTAAAAGGATTTAAAATATACAAAATCTTTGTCATAACATAAACAAATAATAACAATAAATGATTTCACATAATTTAATAATTATAAATTTTCTTAATACACACAATTAATTTTTTTTTATTCAATCCCCTACACACTACTTTTTCTTTGAGATGTATTTTTTCACTCTGATTTTCGTCGAACCATTCACAACCATTGAAGCCTATTTGATTCACAGCAACAATCTGTGCGGATGTAAACATGATCTCTTCTTTACCATTACACAAGAAGAAATGTGGTTTGCAATTAGTACAAATGTCTTGGTCAACCCTGTGTATACAAAACAATCATAAAAAATAGCATTAAATAACATAAACAAATATTAACAAGAATAATCATAAATGTAATA
>NC_080056.1:8623016-8680516 GCF_026212465.1 Amaranthus tricolor
GAGTCAAACAAGTTATGCAATAAGTAAATGCTTGATGAATAGTTGGAAAATACTTGAGTGATGAATAGACCGAACTTGACTATATATTGTTTTCTACACATGTTATGTTTGAGCAAGTGTCTTGTTAATAGCCCAACTGAATTTTGGCATACTTAGACTATTTTTTCTATACATGCAAGTTGAAACCATACCTAAAATAAATTTTTTAAATAATTCCGTGTAAAATGAATATGAAGAAATTAATCAACAAAATTAAGTCAAAACAACGGAAAGCACACAAATACTCAAAAATAATTGACTAAATCATGTCAATAGTTTTCTCTCTCTCCCATTTTCTAACTCCCTACTTGTCCTATAAAAGTAAAAATATTTTAAGTTTAAATTATTCACTACACTTTTATAGTAATTTCTATTTAGCAATTATTATTGTTTTAGTTTTAATATTATTTATATGAAAAAACATAAGGGGTGTTTGACAAGGACTGATAGCTAGTAAATGGTAACTGATTACGGTAATTGATTTAATTAGCTGATTTTATTTGCTAGTTTGACCAACTGATTTTGAATCCGCTGTTATGAGAAGATTATTCAAAATCTACTTATTTATAGCAACACGTTGTTTCAGCAAGCTAATTTAATTATCAAATACTTTGAATGATTTGACCACTCAACTCTCTATTTGTGTCAAATTAAGCTAAAATTATATTGAAGATAATAAAAAACGTTAAAAATTGAGAATATATTAAGGAGAATCGTATCTTGTATAGTGAAATATGTACAACATTCTTCATGTAGGAATTACATTTAATTCTCACCGCTTTTTTCTTCGCTCAGCCCCTCAGCCTACCTAGTAAAAAAAACAATAAATTTAAGGCAAAATTATAAGAAACTACCTAATCTATATGCCCTTATTTAAAAACTACCTTATCTAAATTTTTTTGCAAAAAACTATCGAATATAATACAAATCTTTACAAATGACTACCTGTTAACGATTATCCTTTGTTGACTGTTACCTGAACCCTTTGACCAGCACGTGAGTGTCACGTGACTAATTAAAACACTCCTTCTTCAATAAGCTTCGATTTTCAGAAACTTTCATCTTTTAACTCATCAATCTCCCATCAAAACATCCTTATTCCCCTTTCTCCTTGATTTTCCTAATTAAATCCTTCAAAGAACCCTAATTTCTCCGACAATCATTCCGCAATTAATTAGTACTGTATTCTCCTTCTTCAACAGCAAATTCGAAGCCTGAAAAATGTGGGTGTGGAGTTCCCTTTGCAAGGAGAGTTTCATGGATCAAGGAAAATTCTAGAAGAAGGTTTAAGACTTGCGTTTTTTATGATCTTGATACAAATTGGAGGGGATGCAAAAAGTTTAAATGGATTGATGAACCTGAAATGGCTGATTGGCAAAGAGAAGTGACTAACACGCTTGTGGAGGACAAGTGACAATTAGCAATCGAAATCAAGATTTTGACTTCAAGGGTTTGTTGCTTGGAACATGAAAAGGAACAAGCAATTTCAGAACTTAAAAGGATTAAGAAGAAATGGATGACTGAGAGGAAGCATGGAAATCTGATGTCAAGCTTTGTATTAGAGTTTTTCTTTTGTTTTTTTATTGGTGTTGGTTGTACTAATGAAGGTTATTAAATGAAGTTTATGACCTATTTAAGAATTTGTATTAGTGATTTAGGTATACAATGGAAGGCTGATTTCATTTGTAACATGATTATGATGAATGAAATGGGTTTTTATTTTGTCTATTTGATTTCTTTTTAGGTATTGTTGTTTGCTGTTTGTTGCTTGTTGCTTGCAATAACATACAATGTTGTTTGCTGCTTGCTGTGTATGTGATATTGTGTATATGATGCTGTGTATATGATGCTTTGTATGTGATACTTGCTGTGTACATTCATTGTTGTGTATGTGATGCTTGCTACACTAATCAACTGCAGTATACTCAAAACTGATCAGGACTCTCTTAACATTAGTATACACGCTGATTTTCAGCACTGATTCAATGATTTTCAGCGTTTTTCGAGTTTGCAGATGAAGATGAAGAACTTTGAAGAAGAAGGTTGTTACGTTTGTGAAGATGAAGAAGAACAACGAAGCAGTTGAAGAGGAAGATGAAGATGAAGCGTTTTTTCATGGGTTTGAGAGAACGAAGCAAAGTGTATAGTGTACGTTGTAGAAGAGTTTTGTGAAAAAAGAAATGGCGGGTTTATGCTACTGTAAAACTTTTGTGTAAATTTTATTTTCCAACGGTTATTTGCTGCGGGCCATAGCCTCAACCGCAGCAATTAATGCTGCTCATCTGAATTTTCATTTTGCTGTAAAGGTATTTGCTGCGGGCCCCCTTGATAACCGTAGCAATTAAGCAATTGTGTAAGGGTTATTTGCTGCGGTCACTAGCAAAACCGCAACAATTAATGTTGCAATGGAGTATTTGATGCGGTCACGCAATAAAACCGCAGCAATTAATTGTTTTTTTTTCCAATTCTTTTTCTTATTTATTGCTGCGAATATACAAAAACCGTAGCAAATGATAAGCAGCAAATACGTTTTTTTCCACTTGTGTTCATACCTTTTGCCTGTCGCTCATGAAGGTGAAAGCTTCACCTCCTGCTTGTACCCAACTGCTGGATGCTGTAACTGACCTAAGATCTTCTATGAGGAGATTTAGAAACCAAGTCCAAGTTTTCACATTTTCTGTTTTGAAAACAACCCAGGCAACGGGGAAGATGTTATTGTTCCCATCTTTATCTACAACAGTCAACAAAATCCCAGGGAATTGTCCCTTCAAATGTGCCCCATCAACATCTATAATAGGCCTACATTTGAAGTGTTTCCTCATCTTTCAACTTCACAGCATGAACCTAAAAATAACACATATTCTCCTTCCCGCAAACACACTTCACAATTCTTGCTTTCAATTTACTACAATTGCATCTATTTTAGCAATACACACTGATCTTATTGCTACCATTATGCAGGTAATAATAATTGTAACCACATTCAAGAGCATGGTACCTTAGTGCTTTTCTAATCACATATGTTGATGGAAATTTAAGGCCTAAAGATAAATTGATCTTACCCTTGAAATCAACCTCAGGATTGAATGTAGGATAGTTGCTTATACCTTCCTCATCATCATTCAATGCACCCAAATCATCATCATCAGACTCTAGTTCATCCCCTTCTCCATTATAGTATATGTCCCTATTGTTTTCTTCATCAATCTCCTTATCTACTACCAATCTAATTTCATCATCATTTATAAACACATCATCAAGACCATAAACTACATTTTCTGCAAACAAATCAGCATCATCCTCATCACCACCAATATAATCTTCATCACTACTATCATCAAAATCAAAATCTTCCTCCTCTATGTGGGCTGTCTCGTTTGCTGTGAGGTTTAGGGTGGAAATAGCAGCTGTGTAACACCCTGGCCCCTCGGACCGCCGGTGACTACTCATGAAGACTGTAGACTGGCCTCATAGACCAACACAAGTCTTTCCAGCGCACTTTGGCCTCACTCGTGCACGCTCGGGAAAACTTCCTAAGAGGTCACCCATCCTAAGATTGCTCCCACCAAGCACACTTAACTGTGGAGTTCTTAGCGAATGGGCTTCCTAGAAAAGAAGATGTACCTTATTGATATGAGTAGTCTATCAATCCTTTTTAAAGCTTAATTCGGGGTATCACACTAAATGTGTAACAGGAGCGACAATCTCGATACATAATTAACATTTAATAATAATGTTTAATACAAAAAATATTGCGGAAGTCTCAAAATGCCGAACCGTTAAAAACTTTAAATCGTAAAACTAAAACTGTTTAAAACAAAAGTAAAATATTATTACCTCTGATAAGAAATTTTGTTTGCTCAAAAAGAAAAAAAATACATCATCATCAAGTCATCAATAAAGATACAAAAAGCAGCTAAGTTCTCGATAAATAGTAATTGGTGCGGCCTGGATCGGATTCTGAACTAAATCCTGCAAAATGTTGCCATCCATGATACAGATGACAGCCGATTGAATCGGTCAGCGCTTAACGCCGAGCAACTTCCTATCCAGCTGAATCGGTCATCAATAAAGATACATATGCTACATTTACAAAATAATAATTTAAGTATGAACTTATACTTAATTGACACCACCGTATACTTTTACCTTGTTCTTTTTCTGTTACATACTTTTAAGTCATTAAGATACCATTCTCGATCCTGACAGAAGTACGTTACTGCCACTTATACAATTCGGTAATCTTAACACTTGAGTAAGTTCATTTGGTTAAGACTCATAATCGTACCATGCATCATAGCATCAACACTAATCAAGTTCTCTGATCAACAAGCACATCAATATGACACCTGATGTATGTAAGGGTCTGGTTAGATGAGGGCCGTAGTCCTAAACCCTAACTGTGGTGGGAGTCGTCACCCCTCCAATACAATATTTATGCTCGAGCTCTGCAGGATAGGTAGCGAACCCCCTGTCCTACACCGCATTTTACGTGCCGGCCAACACAGACGCCGGGATTTTACATGCCGGTCCATGGTTCGACATTACCTTAAGATCAGGGTCATTTAATCAATACATTTCACACAAGTACATCACAGTTTTATTACTACAAGTTGACTTTGAATTTGACTTTGACCAACCTAGGTGGTAACTTCATTTATTTAATATAATTATTAATCATAACGTTTAATTTACCTTTACGTTTTTATATGTTCATTACTTAATTTTTACACATTAAATTTTATTTATAACTTTATTTAATAGCTCACTAATTTCACACTAATAACTTATTATTCTATTAATAGTCTCCAAATTAGTATTTTCCACAAGTAGCTTTTAAAATCTATTTCTCTTGAAATAAGTTCCCAAAATCAAAAATTCCAACTTTAAAATAAATAAAACTTTATTCACCTCAAAAAATCAAACATTCTAATTAACATTCAAGTTAAACTGCAACCTTTGGATAAGTTTCCAAAATTCAACAAGTTCACAAAAAATAATTATTTCAAGTTTGGAAAAACAAGTAAACTTATTAGATTCGCAAAAATCAACATTCTAGTTATAAAACAAATAAAACTTATAATTTCACAAAAATCAATATTTCACACATACTTTAAGAACAAGTTTACTAAAAATACTTTTACATTTTTTTATATAAATTTTAGTCAAATAGTTAGCAAATAAAATATTATTTTGTACTAAATAGTAATTAAATGTCACAAAAGTTATTTTTTTTTAATAATGAAATCTCATATATTCAAGAAAATCACTTCAATATTTAATAACTTATAAAGCTTTCGAAAAAATAACTTTTAAGATTTTATTTTAATATTATCACAAAATATCTTATAATAATATAAAAAAATAAATCAAACTCTTTTTCTTTTTAATATGATAATGGTCGAATGGCCTATGAGTATTTTAGGGCCTTTTTCACTAACAAAACAACTTCATTTAATTTATTATAGTAAATTCTAGATTTAAATAATTAACATAACCACTAAAAAAAATAAAAACTTAACGCAATAACTTAGAAATTTACTATAATTTTAAGGATAAACTTAAATCTCAGAATAAAGTATAATAACAATATTCTTAATATAATCATAGTTAGTAAAATACGTTCATAAAATAACTTACAACCTTATAAACTAGTTTGAAGGCTAACATAAACATATTAATAAAAAATTCTAACATAAAACAAATTCTTAAATATAATAACATTTCTAATGTAACACATAACTCATAAACATATACTAACATTAGTTTATAACATAAATCATACTTACTATCACTAGAATATAATTTTGCACCCAACTTCCTAAACTTGTTAAAACATTATTAAATTAACATACTAAAAATACTTTTAGCATACACATACTTAATATAATTTTGATCATAATTTCATTAAACTAACTTCCACTAAAATATATCAACATATTTCATATTTTGCATATTATAAAGTAAATATAATGTAAAATTCCACAAAAAGAGTAGGGTAAGAAGTTATACCATACTAACACCAAGGATTAGTACTAAGTACTAATTAAAAAAATAATAAGAAATAAGACCCTCCAAGATAGATAATAATGCTCCAAAGATAATTAATCCAAACTCCCAAAATAATGATGATGATTTAAACTAAATGAAGAGTGTTCTAAGCTCCATGTTCTTGAATTTCTTCAATTAATAAAGGTAGTAATGTAGTAGGATTTTAATGAAGTGAAAATATAAGAAAGAACGTTAGAAAGATTTGATGACAGTGGTGTAAGTGATCTCATGGCTAAGGGGGTATTTGTAATGGGTTTGGACAACTTTTTAGTTCATTAGATTGTATGAAAAAGAGTGTTAGGAGTATAGAAGAAGGTTAACTTGTGTAAGTGATTTAGAGTGTGTAAGTGAATGTGTAAGAGTTTGGAATGTAGAAGAAGGTTAGCTTGTGTAAGGAAATGGTGATAGCTTGTGTAAGTGATGAACATCATGGGTTACCATAGAAAGGATTTTGGTTCATCAAATTTTTGTTCTAGTTTGTACAAATGAATATACTTTAAAATAATGGGTAAATTTGATCATGAAAATATGTAGTTTATTTATAATTTTGCTTAAACTATACTTAATGTTAATAATAAAAATACGACTCATTTTTATGTATGAAATAATTAAATCAAAATTATAAGGTTAAAATATAAGTAGCAATGTTAGTTTAAGGACGAAATAATAAAATAATAAAATAATATTTAGTGCTTATAAAAAGATTTTAAACAAAATACTATTTTAAAGTTTAATATTTGAAAGAAATTACAAAATCGGAAAAGATGTAGGAATTAAAGATGGTTTGAAATGGATAATCAAATGATTAGAGATTTGAATTGAAAATTCGGAATAATTAATCAAAAGATTAAAATTAAGAATTTTGAGTTACAAGCTGAGTTTTCTGTTTTAGATCTAGGGTTAGCATTCAAAGATTCTTTAAAACCCCTATCTGTGACTGGTGTTCCCTTTTCCCCAACATTAACATCTACATTTGCTCTTTCCAACTCATCCACAACCTTGTCTGCCACATCAGATCTTTCAATTTCCACCTCATCTATCCTAATAGTCCCTATATTACCCACCTTAGTAACCAACTCAGACCCCTTCTTTTTCAATTTAATAGCCTTTGTTCTGATTTTTAATTTCTTCATCTTATTGATCTAGCTAATTTTATGAACCTTAACAAATTATTCAGACACAACAACAATCAATTCACAAAGTGCAAGATAAAAACAACAAATTCAAAAAAAAACGCAGCAATTGGATTGAAATTGCTAAAACGAAAAAAATATGCAGATTAACACTAAAATATAAGAATGAACTAGACCATAATTGAGAAGTAGTACACACCAGCATAGGTTAGATCTTTCAATGAGAGGAAGTAAAGAGGAGGATGGGAGAGAAAGTAGAGATGAAATTGTTGTCTTTGATTTCGCCCGTGTGAAAATTTCTGAAAATTGAAGGTTATTCAAGAAGAAGGAGTGTTTTAATTAGTCACGTAACACTCACGTGATGGTCAAAGGATTCAGGTAACAGTCAACGAACGAGAATCGTTAATAGGTAGTCATTTGCAAACATTTGTATTATATTAAGTAGTTTTTTACAAAAAAAATTTAGATAAAGTAGTTTTTTAAAAAAAGACATATAAATTAGATAATTTCTTATAATTTTCTTTGAATTTAATAAAATGAATTAGAGAAAGGACTTAATGTATAATAGAAATACCAACGGTCTAGATACGTAAAAACTTTACGTCATAATGACGAACTAATCATCAATGTCAAGTTAATGAACTTGATAATCATAATTATTCCCTTAAACAAAAGTCCAATCTAACAAATTTTAAATCTACTCTTTCTCGCTCCACTCAATTTATAACATTTGTTATTTTAAATTGTTCTATTCATTTTACATCAGACACACTATTTTCTTATATTATAACCCTGTTTTTTAATTTATTATCAAACATCTATCTTTTTCTTTAAAATTTTCTATCTACTAATTCAAGGAGGCGAAATAGTAGAACCTACTCCCTCCGCTTCTTAAAAAAGTTGGTATTTGTCATTTTGTAGTATTCTATTTGTTGTTCCAAAAAAAAATTACTTATATTAGACAAAAATAATATTATTCATCTTCATTTTAATATTTAATAATGCTTATGGTCCCACATATCTTCCACTAACTTTATATAAATATTTACTTATTAGTTGTCGTTTCTATATTTTTTTCACAAACTTTCTTTTAATATTTATGCTCCGCACTTTTTTTTATTAAATTTATTATTTAATAAAATATATTATTCACTATTCAAAATATCTATTTTTTAATTAATAATGTAAATATTTTTTTTGAGAACTTTATTAAGAAAGAAAGTGAATATATTATAGTGATATCAAAAATGACCCAACAAATAATGAAGACATTAGGTATCCTACCCCCAAAAAAAGTGTGACCCCATTTGTCTTATAGTCCCACAACCCATGTTCCCACATAACATGCAGCAAATTATGGCTGATTTCCTCCTCCACTATAAATACTCTCTCTCACTTCCCCTTTTTCAACTCCTCCCTCTCCTTTCTCCTTTCTCCTACTCCACACAATCCAATCAAATCCAATCAAATTCAATCGAGTCTTATCTCAGTCAGATTCCTCCCCTCAGCCAACCCCATAATAAAATAAAATGGAAGTCGAACTAGTAAAATGTGATTGTTGTGGGTTAAAAGAAGAGTGCACAATAGAATACATAGAAGCAATAAAAGCAAAGTTCAATGGAAAATGGCTATGTGGGTTATGTTCAGAAGCAGTAAGAGATGAAGTAAATAGCACGGGTGTTGAAGATGCTGTGCGCGCACATATGTCATTTTGTAGCACTTATAAGTCTAGTCCTGCTTCTATAGTTGCCGATGGTATGCGCCAAATGTTGAGGAAAAGATCGGGAGATTATTCGGGTTCTTCTCGTAGGAGTTTTTCTTCTGCTTCTAGTAGTAGTCGTGTTACTAAAAATTATGGAAGATCAACCAGTGCTTCTCAAGTTCTTTGAGTTTATTTTTATGAATTTTAATGGATGTAATAAGGTGTAAAAGTAAAACAGATGTTTTCTGTTTCTTGAGATTGGATAATGTAATGGGTAATTGAGTATAGCTTCAGATTATTTTGGGCCTTCGCTTCAGTTTTGTACAGTGTTTTATTTTAATAAAAAAAAAAAAAACAAAGGATATATGCCATTTCTTTGAGTTCACCTGTTTTTACTCTTTTCTGTTTGATGTTTATTTTACACAATAATCAACAATTACTTTTGAAGAATATATTAAAAAAAATAGAACATTAAGGGTCCGTTTGATATAGTTTATTTGGACTTGGATGAATGAAATGAGTTAAAGCATTTTAGTAGTTACAACTTATTTTGTATGATACAGTTCTATATAGTTAGCTTATTTTTTAATTGATTTTACACATGGGTCATTCAATAGAAATGGGGGATTATTTACACACTTAATATACTAATTAAATAGGAAAAATTATTATAAAAAATTTAACTTTTTATCCATCAATTTTTTTTTTATAAAAAAATAACAGTTTTTTACCCAAAAATAACACATTTTCTGTAAAAAAAAATAACAGTTTTTTATCATGTAGATTGGTTCTCACGATAATCGAATTAATAATCCCTCTTATTTACTAACATTATCCTATTTGGTTTTTGTACATTTGCCAATGTACATATATTCAATCATAAATATCTCAAAATGTGTTTACTTAAAAGTTATAAAATGTTGATGTTAATAAAATTTATATCGAGACAAATTAAACATGATCAAATTTAACTATGTTTAACTTATGGAATAAGAATAATATACAAATTAAGAGAGACCAATAAATAATAATAATAAAACTAAATATGAACATTTTGTTGGAATCTAAAATTGTAATAAAACTTTAAATTGCATCGACAAAATTCACTCTTCAAATTAAAAATAAGAAGATGAAGTACACGAGCTAAGATGGTGAGGATCAAGAGGAGTTGTGGAACAAACTACATAAATTTCCGTGTAAAGCATGAATGTTATAAATATTTTCTAATATGTTTATATTAATATTAATTAATGTATAATATAAACTTAATCATTAAATCTTTGTATTTGTTATAAGAATATAATTACCAAAGCGAAGAATTAATTTGTTATACAATTATATTTAAACATATATGTGGAAAAAACAAAAACTACCATCAATCAAAAAAATTTACAAATTATTATTGTTTAGCTATATTGATGAAATCATAAAACCCATATAAGTCAAGAAATGTCCGTCAATAGCTTTTTATTAAATTTTAATTAGTGCAATTTTAAAATGCAATAGAATACTCTATTTATTATTAACAAAATATTTTTTTATGATTCCATCATTGAAACATTATGGATTTTTTATTAATATATTATATTTTAATGTGATTTGTAGATTTTTATCATGTATGAACAATTACAAAAAAACATTTATATTATATTTTTTGTCTTTTTTTGGTTGGATCATTTCAGTTTTGATAACGGTTTAAGGAATCAAGTTTTTTAATTTCCCTGTTTGGGATTAAAAAAATTATAGGATTATAGAAGGAAATACAGCATATCAATAGATTACATATATTATAGCCGATCAAAAAATATTACATTTTTTAATGAGTTAATTGCTTCCTTAATTATGAAGTCCACTATCAACGCTAGAGAATAGATGAAATAATTTTAATGAGAGTGTGACACGTGCCTCCAGTCATTTTTTTAATATATTTTATTGAATAAATTGATGATTGCAAAATTCCAAACCAAACAAATTGTAACAAATTGGGTTAATTGATTTTGTCATTTAGACAACAAATTTACATACCAAACACCCTTAAGACAATAAAAAATATTATTAAAATTATAGATGATCACTTTAAAATCACATGTAATCATTTGAAGACAATAAGTGTACATTAAATTAGTTTCGTAAAACTAATCTCACCATAAAAACGTCTCATTCAAATGGGTCCATACTCCAAACAGGCAAAGAAAGTTTGAATAAAATAAGATTATTTTACAACTTAATTCCAAAATAAGCGTCCGTACATCCAAGCCTAGCCTCGGGTAAAGTCGCTATTATTAACAGCGAAAGAGAAAAAAAAAATAATAACAGGCTAAAGTCGCTGTTAGTAACAGCGACTTATGGAGTTGACCAGTCAACTCCTTAAGTCACTGTTACTAACAGCGACTTTAGCTCTTTTAATTTTTTTTTAATGAACTAAAGTAGCCGTTGTTAATTAGAAAAGTAGCCGTTAGGAACTTGAAAATAGCCGTTGTAATGATGCTCTATAAATAGCTCCATCATTTCCCATACTTCATTATATCCATTCTACATCATTCTTCTTCTTTTCAATCAATTTTTAAAGGTAACATAAGGTATTATGTTAGTTTTACTCTCAATTTATAAATGTTAATATTATTTTTGAAAGTTCACTAACGTTACTATATTATATGTATTATGTAGATGTCAAAGGAGCATTGTATTGAAGAGCTTTGTGATTGTGGTTATGAAGTTGAGATTAATACAGATTGGAGCGACTTCGATCCAGGGCGTGAATTTGTTGCTTGCCCTTTCTACTTGGTTGATAGATTAGGATGCACATACTTTAGATGGATTGCTCCGGAGGGTACAAAATGGCAGAGAGACTTAATAATACGGCTTGAAAAGGAAAAAAAAAGAGCTTAAAGATGAGGTATTTAATCTAAAAAGACAAATGAATGATATGGCAAATAGGAAAGAAGAGACTGAAAGGATTATGAGAAAGTTTAAGAAGCCTTCTTAGTTAGCGACGGTAGTTTAACTTAACGAATGAAGTATGTAATTTGATATGGATTTGTTGAACATGATTGAAATTGTGTTGAATGTTCGATAGCAACATCCTTATTTGAATATGAATGTCTGTTTGTTTTTGATTAAATTCATACTGCATTCTTGGCGGAATGATTCATCGCCGAAAAGTCTGAGTACTTAACATCATTTCATTCATAATAAACATGTGATAATACGATAAAAACATATACATCAACATATATGTTACAATTTACACACAAAAGACCAAATGTTACAAATATTGAGTTTGTACAAATGTTCAATATATACAAACATTATTCTAATGCTAATCCTTCTCCTGTACCCTGTCTAACTGTGACGGTTTACGATGCCTCCTACGATAGTAAGAGGCCATTGCATGACGCTCGGGTAGGGGAGGTGATTGATAATGTGATGATGTGACACCTTGTGAGGACCCGGCACCGTAGTCCGGGCACGTTAAGTTAACCTCCTCAAGATGAACGTCGGGGTGATGAGGAGATGACTCGTACTCGTACGCAGTGGTATGGGGCGCAGTCACTTCCAGAATGAAGTGTTAAAACTGCGTGCCTAGGAGTATGCCTTGGGCAATCTCCCGTACGGGCTCCTCTTGGGAGGAGCTGATGACTGATGCAATGCCTTGTACCTGCAGTAAGACTTAAGTATTAATGAAATGTATAAGGTATAAGTTCTATGCATAATAATCAATGTTGAAGAATACTTACAAAGTGTGTCATCGTTGGTGCTGCGAGAGCGTACTGGGCTGTCGCTATGATACCTCGTGGTGTCATCCATCGACGAGTGATGGAGAGGAACCACGGCATGTAATCCGCCGTAGTAGGTTCGCATGCAGCGTTGATAGGCGCACCTTGGGCTAGCAGCTCTAGCCTGTGCTCCCAAGACCTCCAAGAGTTGTCCTCAATGTGTTCATCTAGAGGGGGAACCAGTGCATAGGGTGTAGGGGCAACGATTGTTGGAATGTTTCCTAAGGTCATGTCATTAGCTAGAGCCTCCTCGTCAACACCCATATCGTCCTCAGAAGGAGCTTCAACAAATTCATTACTCTCACAATTAACATTATCCCAAGCCTCATTTGTATCTTCTAAGTTAAAAGTATCATCATTTGAGACTTGAAATTGAAGTTGATTGGGTACATTACAAGGATAAGAAGAAGATGGCATAAAGGGATTTTGGGTTTCTTGGGTAGGGAAGGGCTTATGAGAAGGAGCAGAAGAAGTTATATTCATGAATGCATTTGTTTCCACAACATTGATATCTTCATTCCCTAAGGGTACCTCTTCTACATATAACTCTAAAGAAGGACTAGGGGTAGACCTTGGATACTCCCACATTGCATCTATAGCCTCCTCATCCTCAACCGGAAAAGCTAACAAATCTCCACTCAGATTATACTTAAAACTTAAATAAACAGTACTTCTTGTAGTGTCAATGCCAATCTTAGAGCATATAAAATGTTTAAATTCATTCAAATCCATGTATGAGTTGCATGCAAAAAGTTTACGTCTTCCCCCAACGTACTTAACATTGTTACTAGTTGATCGAATTGAACCATTCCAAAAGCATACAACAGTCACACGAAATAAATCCATTTCTACAACAATACATACAAAATCAACATCACCATCAGGTTCATAAATATATGACCACTATACATTTTAAATTCAACAACAAATTTACGAACAAACAACCTCATTATGAAGATCAAGGTAAATAACAACTACAATCAACATATTTATAGAGTTTAAGTGTAAATGACCACCATACATGACATACATTTTAAAATCAAGACAAATAAAAAAAATTAAATTAAAAACGTACCTCAATAAGCTGTAGATGAACAAGAATTAGTAAATTGGAAGTTTAAAAACCTACATTCATGTGAAAGTTCATTAAAATCAAGTAAACCCTAATTTTTCGAATATGGAAAAAAAACACAAAAAATTAGTACCTTACGTCAATGTAGGAAGATGAAATAACTAATTAGTGGTACAAACTTGAAATTTGATGAGTTTAGTTGAAGGATTGAAGTTGATTTTAATGGTGCAAGGAGAAAGAGAGCTCGTAAGTGTCGAAATGGCAAAGAGAAGGCGTGAACTGAAATGAGGAAAAAGGAATCTGGAAAAAATAAAAAGGGCAAAGTCGCTGTTACTAATAGCGACTTAAGGAGTTGACTGGTCAACTCCTTAAGTCGCTGTTAGTAACAGCGACTTTGCCCTTTTAATTTTGTTTTTTCCTCTTTCGCTGTTAGTAACAGCGATTTTACCCGAGGCTAGGCTTGGATGTACAGAAGCTTATTTTGGGAAATAAGTTTTCCCAAAGCTTATTTTGGGACTTAAGTTGTTAAATAACCTTATTTTTTTCAAATTTTCTAATATGTGTAGGCTAAGTTAATTTGGGTCATGAAAGTAAAAATACTCAAATTGGGTAAGAGTTTGATAGAGATGAAATGTGTATATATTACATTATTACCACCCCATTTATTTCTTCAATCTTCCTACTCCTTAATCTTCCTCATCTCCCTCCCTTACTAAGAACCCAACCACCACAGTAGCTGCGCCGCCACCTATAGCCGCTACCACCAGCTGCCGCCAGGCAGCCGCCACCTGCTGCGCCCACCGCTAGTAGTGGTTTTAGAGGGTGCTCACTTCATAAGAGATTATAAAATCCTGTATTGGTGATTGTTTTGACTTTTGCAGAGTGCCAACAACTTCAGGTACGTACACGCAGAAACTAACCCTTATATGCAATTTGCTTTAAGACATTATTATTTATTGTGATAATATGCATTGTATCGAAACTATGAGGTACTAGTGAGTACACTTTATATTAAGAGCTATCGATTATCAAATCCTTGCGCTTAGAATAGTTTGTAGAATGAGAGTGTTAGTAGAAGGCGGGGACCATCGCTTTATTATTTAAGAATTGGATATGTCTTAGAGTTAGAAGGATTCCTTTATAGGTGAATTTCATAATTTGTTTGAGTTGCTCAGTGGGTTTTGCTATCCCAGAACACTTATTAATAGTAGAAAGCAAGAATTATTCCCATTTGATAAAACATTATATCATGCTTAATTGACGTGACTCCACTGGATTAGTACCTCTAGTTGGTTTAGTTCTCGAGGTGAGATCTGAGAGGATCACTGTACAGGAGATGTCAGCATACTTGTGTCACTGGGCGTCGGATGACCGATACCAACCGTTGACCAAGGCGATGCCATGTGGGTCTTGCAAACCCTAATATGGTGGTCTCTCCTCTGGATTGGTCCCCAGTAGGTCTTTTTCCCGAAGGTAGGATCCGAGAGGATCAACTGGAGGGGGTATGAGCTCGTACATTGTCATTGAGCGCCGTATGGCCGATACTGCTCTTGGCCTAGTCACATAGAATTATATAATGGATAAATCCCATGAGATTATATTTTTGCTTTGAGGATTTCGCGAACCCCAAATACGAAGTAAAGTTGATAAAAGAGGAATTGAATAAGAGAATATGTCGTCTTTGGATATTCCATCTACAAGTGGTATCATGTGAGTGTTTAAGATAAGTTATAAAATAGAGAAAAAGGAGAAGAATATAGAAATTACATTGAGAAACAAAGAGCTACAATGAGTAGTTATGACTAGTACTTTGAGTTTTGTAAGATCTCCTTTATATTGTAGTATACATGTTAATATCTGGTTTATTAGCTTATTATAACATATTGTTGGTTACTGACATGTACATGTTTGTTTTCTTGACCAATGCCTTTTTTTATGATGGTCCTGCAACGATGCATTTGACATTCGTTCATATGTTGAGCACCAGGGAAATCATAGATGAGCCTAACAGGTATTGGAGTTCTTTTGCGTTGCATATTGGGGGTGTGAGCGCGTATTTCGTATCATTACAATGACTTAGGAAGATTTTACTTATGTACAACTTAACTTGTTGATTTTTTGATTTTTAAAAGCTTTTAAACCTTCGTATGTATATTTTATCTTCCACTCTGTTGTTTTAGTGGGTTGTATGTTTAAAGTTGTTTTGTTCCTTTTCGCACTAAAGAGTTTAATTTGGAACCACGATCCTTACTTAGCATGTTGATAGAGAATCCGGCGAGGATCATTTCGTCGTAATAGATTATTTAAGATCAATGTGTCTTTTTCTTATGAATGTCTCTATATTTCTAAGCAAGTTTATCTTTTATCTTTTCAATATACAAAGGAGATGCTGTTGTATTTCCAGCTCATTTTAAAAGATTAGTTCCAATTGCTTTATTCTTTTTTTTTTTGTAACACTCGAATTTCCTCCCATCCTTTTCGATGTTATTTGGTTTCGTTTAAGTGGTCGAATTTAGGCGTGTTACAGGTGGTTACCAGAGCCAATGGTTCCTATTTTAAATGTTTTGTGTTTGAAATGGTTCTCGAAATGGTTTTTGAAAATTTATAACTTTCGATGAGAGTATGGGTAGAATGGGTTAAGTGCATATCATGAGTAATTGTGTGTTTGTTGCTTATTATTGCACTTGCGAAGTAAAACATGTTGGTTGATGAGGTGTAAGATACATGTTCATGAACCTATTTTGGCAAGAACTTTTATGTATAAATTTCTAGGAAAAAAATAAGAAAAAAAAAAGAAATTAGTTGCATGTTATGCGACTTTAGAGACTCCTTTAATCTATATATGATGTAGGGTTACTCAAGTGATAATAAAATATTTATTTTACTTTTATTTTTGGTGATGACACCAATTGGTTATTTGTGATTGTTGGAATATGAAGAGATGATCAAATGCAACAAGAGGGGGGGTGAATTGTTGTGTATTGATTTTCACTACGTTTTTGCTTGAACTTGCGGAATTTTAACAAACAAAATAAAACTTAAACTTAAGAAGCAAGAAATAAAAAGAGACAAAGATTTTACGTGGAAACCTTCTTGGCCTAATAAGAAGGAAAAACCACGACCCCTCGGGATTTCAAAATTCTCACTATGTTAAGGCAATCAATTACAATTACACAAAACAATGTTTGCTTCACTTGAAGCTTCTCTACTCTAGGCCTAATTCTCTTTCTCTATTCTCTCTTTCTCTTTCTCTTCTCACGTTTCTTTTCTCTAATTCCCTTAGACTTCCCACAAGTCTAATTACAACAAATCACTCATTAACCCTTACAAGGCCAATTCTCAAGAGGATTACAATTAAAATAATTACTTAAGAAAAATATAATAAGTTAATTGGCATGTGTAAACTGAAAATATTTTTCTTAATTTGATCTCCCTTTAATGGACACTCTTGGATTCTCTTGGATGGATTTTTGGTTCGAGCAAAGTCCCTTCTATTTATAGTGGGAACAGCCAGCAGTTTCCTCAGACATACCTCCCACTACCCCCACGTTCTCAAAACAAAAGGTGGTGGAATTATGAAAGTGTCCGGCTGTTATTTGCTCAAAGAAAAATCAGTTTCCTTAATGCTAAAAATAGAATAGCAGTTAAAAACATAAGATCCTAAATAATAGGAGATCTAAATCTAATTAAGAAAAAGTCTTGGGCTATTTTTAGAAAACCTAAAAATAGATTTGCCAATTAACTTACTAATTAATTTGAGCAATTAAATTAATTCTAAACCATTACATCAACTTAAAAACAGAAAATAATTAATTCGCAATTTTCCAGTCGATGTTATTCTCCAGACCTGCTACGTAGGAACAGCGTACTGTCTCCAGCTTCAACTTCAGTCAGAATGTCCATTTTAGGAACAGTAGACTGTACATCTACTTTGAACATTATAACACTTATCTAACATCTTGGACATATTAAGACATGTACATCTTCCACGAACCAAGTCATAGGCTTCATCAACGATTCAAACTAAATCGGATATATACCTACAAAACAATCTCTAAAAATATGTTTGTTTATTTAAAAGTGAAGTCATCATCAAAACCTTAAGAGGCTAATAGTGATTAAGCTGCATAATTTTTAAAGTCATTGCGAAAGTGTAAAGTGATACAATATTCAACTTCAATTTAAGTTGTGGACTTAATGAGATAAATATGAATTGTTATTGCAATATGTGTTTGATGACTCCATGAGTACTTTAAGATAAATTAATACATACGAATATACTATAACATGTTTAATTTGAGCAATTTTAAGATTATTGTTTGAAGCTTGTTAAATTAGTTGAGGTTATTATTATGAAACTGGGTACGCAACCAAATTGTCTAATATTAGGGCTAATAAATGTCCAAGTAAGTGTGGTAGTTTAAACAAGAATAAGGACAAGAAGATATAAAAAGATAAAAGTTAAATGCGAGTTTAATGAAACGTAAACATCAAGGAGAAGGTCAAGAAAATACAAAGAGTTTATGAATTACTAGTTGAATTGGGGTCTAAGGGCATGTTCTGAAGAATTTTGATTATTAAAATCATTAAGATATGATGAGCTGACGTTAAAGGAGAAATAATGTCTGCAAGAGTTGTAAGATGATGTTACTTCTTGCTAGGACCATATTAAAAAATCAGGTGGCCGTAGTTTTTTTTAAAATTTTATTGGGGTTGCAAAACAAAATATTATTGATCTTATTAATGGTATTGATAATACTTGAAAAAAAATTAAGTACTTTCTTTTAGAGTTATACTTCTTTCTATTTCAACTTTGAGATTTTATGTGCACATGGTTGGTTATAAGCGTGTCCCAAACTAGGTAGAATGATTTATTTTGGGATATAAAACGATGATGATAATATTGATATAATGAATTTTAGAGTGTTACTATTGTGTGTATCAATTAATGTTTTCAAAGTTAAACAATGATGGAGTTTAATATTTTAGTGATAACAGTTAAGTTTGTTGGTTTGATATATTATATTTGTTAGTCGTAAGTTTAGCATCTTATGCCGGTAGTGAGACTCTAAGAATAGGTCGAGGATGAAGATAATGGTTAATGATGATGTTGATGGTGTACCAACCCAAATAGACCAGGTTAGTTACTTCTATCTAGTATTTAATTCAAGTGTTAATGGTTTTGGAAAGAATAATTACCTCCAATGAAATAGCTGAGGTGACCCTTGAGTTATGTTATTTGAATCTTTAGCCTAAAAAGACTCAAATTTTTTTTTAGTAATCAATGAAGAAACTTATTAACAAATTCTCTTAGCTGTGACTTGGGAGAAGACATGAAAATAACTTTATGGTAAACTATATAAGTTTATTTCCAAGTAAATTACTACAAGTTACCACCTTAGTGTCAATTGCAAGCTAAAAGCTTAAGGATTGATCGTAAGGAAGGAATATTTGAGTTGTGTAATGAATTACGAAACGATAAAAGGGAGTTTAAGGAAGAAGTTTCTGAAATGGGTGCAGTGAAAACCTTTCGCTTTTGGGAACTAGAATTAATTAAAAGTAATCAATAAAAGAAATATCCAACAATATTACAATACCTATTTGATTTTTGGATGGAGTCGTCACTTACAGTTGAGTTAGGATTATAGAACTTCGAGTTCATGTCTCATATACCATAATCGTTGCATTAAGAGGTAGTATTACAGTATCATGATTCTTTGATTATGACTTAGAGCTTCATAACCTATATGTTTCTTGACTTATAGTTAGACCATTTTGAAGTAATAATTGAATGTATAATTAGAAACGAGACTCGAGAAACTCATAAACATTTATAGGTTACTTGGAAAGTTAGTATAAGGGTTCTATCGTTCTTAAGGATGAACAGATTGTTAAGATAGAGACGGTCACATTGATATGTCATATTTGAGATATAGAGTTTCGGGTAGTAAATTGCGAATTGTTATAATTCTATATGATTTTGTTTGATATTTTATCATTAAGTATTAGGAGTGTTGCCTTCTAAAGAATTTAAGTTCATGAGGGTCTTAGTTTGGAGGAAGAGCTTATATATAAAGCGCATAATAAATAAATAATATGTAGGATAAGGTGTATAGATTTATTAAGAGTTAATAGTGAAGAACAATACCCTTTACACATATCAAATTAAAAGAAGTTACTAGTAAGGGTTTCGGAGAGTATTCTAAGAATAAGAACAATCCAATGTATTAATATTAGACAATATAAAAACAATGAGCTTGATATCCTATCATTACGTATTAACAAGATATTTTATCTTATTTATAAAGTAATATTGAAGTATATATAACAATGTGGACGAGGTAATGATTAAGAGGTAAATAAAGAGATTATTGATGCAATCAAGGTAATTAAAGACAAAAAAAATCATTTTAATTAGTTGGTTTATAGATTATAAAATAATGGCATTTTAAAGCTTAAGGAAATCAAGGATAAATAGATGTTCGATGGAATTTAACCAGCTTCGACCAAAGCCTATCATTCTCCATCAAGACTTCAATCAGCTTAGCACCAGTATTTTTATACATAGCTTCGATCGACGCTATTACAATCTCACCGGAGACTATCCTCAAATTCATTCTAGAGCCTTTCTTAAATGCTAATTCAACCGAAGCTTAGCCAATCTCGGTCGACATTTTATCATATAACACCAATAGCTTAATAAACTCAACAAATGGCACTTGAACTTTTCTCGTTTACAATCAAAGCCTTCACGAGCTAGAAAATGGTGTCTAAACATGTGATAATGCATTAATGAACCTCGATAGACATGATTGGGGACTGAGATGGCTTGAAACTTGCTTGAATCAACTCGCATATCAATCATTAAAGCACAAAAAGGGATATAACGACAAATGAACTCACTTTAGCAAATCATGATCACGTTGAGCCTCAAAACGCTAACTAAAGTCCTCGATAAACCACAAAGAGGAAGCAATAAGTGTAAAATACAACACTTATCAGCCTGTTTCACTGGTGTCAATTTATATGGATTGTAGGATAACTTCTGTCAATTTTTCACTAGCTACACACCATGGGATAATACAAGATTTTAAAAGTCAGAGCCCCATCTTCACTAGCTCTTTTGAGACTATGTTAGAATCTGTCTTCAACCAGTCTTTCGCACATATGAGGGCCTCGAGAGTTTCAGGCCTCAAGGAGCAGCGATACGAATCCATCTCGTTCATTGGAATAGCGAACACTGCATCAGGAGAAACTGTTGACAGGGGCACAGACAATATATCTCGAGCCATCTTTGAAAGGGTCGGATATTTGAGTTTATTAAGCTTCCACCAACCTAGCACATCGAAATCCTGCACCCTAGGTAAGAGAGACTCCTCCAGATACTGGTCTAACTCTGACTTCATCTGCTGGCTTGTTTCCATGATATACATATCAAAGTCAAAAAGTACGTTGTTAAGGTGGTGGTCTTCTCCCCCAACATCGCCGACATTATTGTTCTCCAGAGGGGTCAATGGAAGAGGAACAGTTAGATACTCTTGAAAAAGTTCGTGGAGCCTTTCATCGACGACCCGGATGTAAACTGGAGCCTCGTTCATAAAGATTTTGGTATAGCTGAACTCCACGAGTTTCATCTTAAACCTGGGATCCATAGCCACAGCAACCGCTAAAACCAGGCAAGAATTCTTCCAGTACTTGTGAAACTTGTCTTGCAGAGACTTAGCAAGGCCAGCCACAAATAGATCGTCACTTGCAGTAGCACGTGCCAGCTCCAGTTGGATCTTCCACACCTCGTGGAAGAACACATTTGATGATGGAGTGGGTTCCGACATGAGCAAATTCGCAGTGTCGAACAGAAGTTTAAGATACATAAGAATGTTTTCAACTTCCCTCCAATCTTCCATGGAAGGGGCATCTTTGTAATCAAGGTCACATGTATCTAAACAAGAAAAGACTTGCTTTAACTCAGAAGCAGCAAGGAGCATTTCATAAGTTGTGTTCCATTTTGTGATGTTGTCAAGAGAAAGACTCTTTTCAGTTGGTACTTGAAACTGTTTCTTAAGCTCAGAGAATTTTTCCTCGTGTGATTCTGATGTCTTCACATACTTGACACTCGTCCTAACTTTCTTGATAGTTTTCTCGCTAGAAGCTATTACTTCCTGGGCCATGCTGCTCAAAGTACGAGCAATGCAACTCCGTATTAATAACTGGCCATTAAGAAGCATTGGGTTTTTTACTGCAAGCAAAGCCCTCAGCTGATCAAGTGCATTTTCACTTGGTGCCTGATTGAAAGTAATTGAGGCTAATTTGCGATCTAATCCCCAATCTGATAGACTAGTACCAATAGCATGGCTGAGAGCTCTATCTGATTCAGGAAATGGCTCCATTACAACATTAAGTAGTCTCCTGTGTAGCTTCCAGTCACTGTCGATGAATTGCCCAGTAACAAAAACATAAGCAGTTGATTGACTTGAAGTCCACAAATCCACTGTCAGACAAATTTTCCCTGGGATCCCTGCAATAAACCTTTGAAGATTTTGCTTTTCCCTCAAGAAAATGGCAACACAATCTCCTTGTACAATGTTAAAGCTGACCATATCAAAATGAGGCTGAAGATTCTGGACAAACGAAACAAATCCCGGATGTTCAACCATATAAAGTGGGTAATCATGCATGATGATCATTCTCGCAATCGCCTGCCGGCAACGATCCTGATCAAATATTAAATATGGTGAAGTAGAGCTGCGATAACGCCTTTTTGATTGATGTCCATTTCCCCCATCGGTTCCACCGCTCTTCGGCATATAGGGGGACGACTGATTCCTCTCCTGCTGACGGAAGACTACAGAGCAAGTCCCATTTGCGATATGGCGCTGCAGGTTGCTTGTACCAGAATACTTAGAACCATCACTGTATGCAAAAGACTGGTTGCACACCTTACAATACGCCCTTTGGCAGCCAGGACCAACAGATTCAATAGTAAAGTGCTCCCAGACTATAGACTTCTTCCGGCGCTTATTAGGCTGAGTCTCGGAAGTTTCTAGCTGTGTATTAGAAATTTCTGAGCTTAGAGGCTGTGTATCAACCAGTTCCATGCCAAAAGCACGCGAATAAGCAAGTCCAGCTCCGTGACTTTGAGAGCTAACACGTTTCATCCCGTCTGGTTGCGAATGAACTGGCTCTAGAACGGCTTGAGGCAAATGCACAAGCTCAAGGGTAACAGGTTGGGTGAGATCAGCATGTTCATCCATATTCTGCAAGTTGGCTTCCCCCAAATCCATGGGCTCTGGTTCAACTTGTTCGGATTTGACAATCAAAGAATGCTCTGTTTGAGAATTTGAATACTGTGACTCACTTGGCAACTTTTCAGCTGGTTTTGAATTGAACATTTCATTGCTAGCTTCAGTTGAATTAAGAGGCCCAGAACGCACTACATTTGCACTGTTGGGCTGAGTATGAACCTCCTCTTTAAAAGCAGTATCTAGCGGTGTTTGTATAGAATCAGAGCAGACAAGCTGTTTTTGCAATTGTTCCTTACTGACATGCTCCGGATTGAATGATTGGGGACGCACATCTTCAGAACTGTTTTGCACTGGATGAACAAGCTCAGAGCTTACATTTTCTAAATCAATCATTTCAATGTTTTCATCATTGGTCGCCATTCTGCAAAAGAATTCAGAGATTTATTCGTCAAGCATTGCAACTTCTTTTTAAGATGACAAACATGGCAACTTTAAAAAATAGAGAAAGTAGTATAAAACAAGTAACTTCCACAGTGATAACTCCATTAACAGCATAGTTATTCTCCAAACTTCAATGTAGCCCTAATAGAATTGCTCACATAACCTCTTACACATTCCAGTGCTAAAAAGGATAAAAAGAAAGTTCTTACTTAATAATCAATATATGAGTCTTAAAGAGTCCGAATATTCCTAAATTCAAAGCTCAATATCAAACTCCCATATCACATTTCCCCTAACTTTAATCTACTTCACAAGACTTTCTTTGATTTACACTTTAAATCCCTAAATTCACTTTAGATTCATCTATATTTTTAAAATTCATGTGAACAATTTAGAAATTTACCTCACTTCAAAAGTCTTGAAGAGGGTTTTAATTATCAAGATTGCATGCAAGATTTATATATTTTTTTTCGATTCACCAATACTGCAAGACTGCCATTGTTCAGACCCTTAATCAGCAATCAAAGAGGAAACAATGGGTTTTCCAAACCCCACAAACCAGAGGATGAAAATTCAAGGGCCAAAAATTTAAACTATTAATCTTTTTTTTATAAAATTACTAATTTTATCACTACGCCAACTATTATAATCTACTAAATCAGGAAAAGAAACGCTCAGCAAGAATTTTTGCCCTTACAATGTTTCGCAATTAGCAATCAAGACTTCAAGAGGAACAATGGAGTCTCCAAACCGTGCAAACCAGTGTAACAAGATGCACCGGTTAATATATTTTTTGAATTCGGGATTCGCTTAATATGAATCTAAAATAATTTAAAATTGACTATAATTTATTTTTTTATTTTTTTATTTGCATTCGTAAGAAAGATTAGTAAATTATTTGATAGTGAACCAAATGAAGAAACTTCTACGGGAAAAATGTAAATTCTTAATCTTTCTGTTATAAATTACTAATTTTATCACTAAGTCAACTTTTATTATATGAATTTTGAAGGAGTCAATTTCTTTATCTACATTTAAAAACAAAATAAATAAATAAAAATGGCGGGTTTTGCCTTTAAAAAAATTGGAGTAAAGATATAATTTCTAAACCCGAATTAGATGAAGAATGGAAGAAGAGTTTAAACTTTTGACTTATTTATAAAATTACTAGTTTATTTATATAAATTTTAAAGGTTGAATTTTACATATACTGCCCCCTTGGGTTTTGCCATCAATTCACACTTATTTTTACAAATAAGCTAATGCCTACCTAATTAAAAATTAGGAAAATTACACGTGATAATCTTGAGATATTGGGTTTTCTAAGTGGTAGGCAAAGTTTTTTTTAAAATCCACATGAGCTTTACTTAAATTAAACTCTGTGACCTTTCTTAATAAAAAAAAATTTGTAAAACGTTAATCATCTCCAATTGAGCAAAACACGTTAACCATGAGGTTTACTTAATTATTAAGATTGATTGCTAATAATTGTAAAAAAAATTGAAAAATGTTAGTAAAATGGGGTTAGTATATTATAAAAAATACTCCGTTCGGAAGGATGATCAAGACATTTTAAAGAAATATAGAAATTTATGAAAATGTGTTACTCAATGCAAATAAAAAATAAATTGCGTAAATGATATTAAAAATACCTTAAATGTGTGATCGAAATTAAACAAAGGTTATGGAGACCATATTTAAATAAGAAAATAATAAAAAAAAAATAAAACAATTCAAAATGAAAAGTAACGCAAATTAAATAAGACGTTATAATGTTTCTCTGGCCTCCCAATTCACATCATTTTTCATTATAATCTGTACTAATATATTTGCTTCATTTTTTGTTTTAGATATGAGTCAATTACTTTACTTGCAATATTCTCTTTTATTTATAAGTATTATGTTATTTTAATCCATTGTACCAAACCTCTTGTTTAACACACTAATATGAATTATTTAATAAAAATAATCTCACCATAAAATTGTCTCATTACAGAATTTGGGTATATCAAAGGTAAATGAATCTAAATGGGGCAATATGGATAAATGGAAGATAATACTAAACGACAAACAATACAAGACGAGCGCACACACCATTGAAGATTTTGAAGTAATATATACGAGCTACCCACTAAGGCACTAACCTAACACGTGATATACATATTATACTCAAAACTCTTTAAATTAAAGTAGGCCCAATAATGTGAGCCCATCAAAAGGAAACGAAAAAGAAGATGAAATGACATGGGCAAAACTGTCATATTCCTTTTAATGAGCTAGCCCTAAAACTCGTTGAGCTGTTAAACCATCATAAAATTAAGATCAAACTATCGTAAAATGTCATATTTTTTATAAGTAGTAGCATGTGTGCAAGAGACTAGGTGGAAGGGACAAAAAGCAAAAGTTATAAAGGGATATAAGTTGTGGTATGCAGGTTTGGACGACAGACGTAACGAGGTTGGCATCCTAATGTCTAATGATATCCTGAAGCAATTGGTTGAAGTAAGGAGGTGTAGTAACTGGATTATGTTAGTTAAGATAGTAGTGGGGGAAGAGATCATATCTATTGTCAGTGCATACGGGCCCCAAGTTGGGCTTGATAAGCAGGTGAAGGGCAAGTTCTGGGATAAACTAGGAGACCTCATGCTAACTATCCCGGAAGATGAGAAAGTTTTCTTAGGAGGATACTTTAACGGACATATAGGCAGAGATGCAGGCAACTTTAACTCGGTACATGAAGGGTTTAGTTTGGGGGCAAGGAATGAGAGTGGGGAGAATTTGCTGGAGTTAGCGATAGCAAAAGATTTGGTCATAGCAAACTCGATCTTCAGAAAGAAAGACGAGCATTTGACCACTTATAAGAGCGACGGATATGCAACGCAAGTTGACTATTTCTTAGTGCGCAAGGGAGATCAGGCCTCATGCTTAGATTGTAAGGTGGTGTTGGGTACAGAGATGCTCACCCAACACAGGCTATTAGTACTGGTTTTCAGGATGAGGAAGAATATCGCAGAAAGAAGTTCAAGTCCAAGGAAAAGATCATGTGGGGGAGACTTAAAGGGGATATTGCCACAACCCTGTCAAATAAGATAAGTTTACTGGGCTTTTCAAGTCAGTCAGAAAATGTGAATGAAATGTGGGTAAACATGACAAAAACCATTAGTAAAGTGGCAAAAGAGACGTTGGGGATGTCGTCGGGTAAACCAAAAGTGTTCAAAGAGTCATGATAGTGGAATGATGAGGTGGAAAAGAAGATAAAAATAAGAGATTTAAGGACCTTATGGCATGCACGGAAGAGGAGGATAGGATTGAAAAGAGAATGAACTATAAAGAAGTAAAGCGGGCGGCAAAGAAAGCGGTAACGGAGACAAAAAACCGTGGTTATGAGAACTTGTATCGGAAGCTTGATACCAAAAAGGGGGAGAAACAGATTTTTAAGTTGGCGAGGACTAGGGCCAAGCACTGGCAAGACTTAGAGGCAGTGAAATACATCAAGGATGAGGGGGACGAGTTCTCCTTAGACAAGAGGAGATCAAAACCAGATGGCTCAACTACTTCTCCTTGCTACGCAATGAGTCTAGGGGGCCAAAGGAGGTGGATAATCAAATTTGTGACGTCCAAAGACTAATGGAATATGGGTCAACGAGTGATATTACCACAGGAGAAGTAGGAGAAGCTCTCAAAAAGATGGGTAGAACAAAGGCAGTCGGGCCAGATAACATCCCGATTGAGGTGTGGAGGGGTTTAGGAGAAGAGGACATTCGTTGGCTGACTAACCTCTTTAATATTATTTTGAGGACACATAAGATGCCAGAAGAATGGAGGAATAGCACACTAGTACCTCTGTTTAAGAATAAAGGCGATACGCAAGTATACGGCAACTATAGAGGTATCAAACTTCTAAGCCACATAATGAAATTGTGGGAAAGAGTGATAGAGGGGAGGATTAGACAGGAAACGGTGATTAGAAAGAACCAATTCGGTTTTATGCCAGGAAGCTCAACCATTGAGGCAAATCATGTTTTGAGGAGACTGATGGAGAAATACAGGAAACGAAAGAAAGATCTGCATATGGTGTTCATTGACTTGGAGAAAGCGTATGATAGCATACCACGACATGTCATCTGGGATAGCCTCAAGGCTAGAGGTATTTCTTCAGTGTACATTGAGGCTATACGAGATATGTATGATAGAGTTTCGACTAACATTCAAACACCGGTGGGGATAACGGAGCCTTTTCCGGTTAAAGTGGGACTGCATCAGGGATCGGCTCTAAGCCTTTTCATTTTTACTGTCATAATGGAAGAAATTTCTAAATCTATTTGGGAGACGGTACTGTGGTGTATGATATTTGCTGATGACATAGTACTAGTAGCAGAGACTAGAAAGGAGGTTAGCAATAAATTGGATGAGTGGAGGGAAGCTCTAGAAGATAAAGGATTGCGCATTAGCCGTACGAAGACCGAGTATTTTCGCTGGGACTTTAGCGGGTCATCACCGGTAGGTGAACCAGAGGTGTCCATAGATGAAACAATTGTTAAAAGTACAACCAAGTACAAGTATTTGGGATCGATCATTCAAAGGGATGTGAAGATTGACGAGGATGTAAATCATCGTATACATGAGGGTTGGCTCAAGTGGCGAGCAGTAAGGTTGTACACGGTCCGGTCTGGTCTGGTTTGACAGAAAAATCAGACCAGACCAGAAATTCTGGTCTGGAAATTTTTCAGACCAGACTAGACCAGTCAAGACACCAGACCGGACCAAACCAGACCGGACCAGACCAGACCGTTCTAGAACGGTCTGGTTTGGTCTGGTCTACGGTTTTTTTTTTGTATTTTTTTTAATTGAGAATCTAAGATAAACGACAATCTGTAAAGAAAATACATCACCAAATTCGAAACATTACAATTTTTCAATAGTTAAGTACATCACTAATTTTATAATATAGAACATAAAGTAATTCATAGTAGTCACTAGTCAGCACTCAGCAATAGCGACTTCATTCATGAATAAGCATCATTACATCAAGGAACGTCAATAACTGAAGGAGCCAAATTGATCTTCGATAACTCTATACAATAAAAACAAACATCAAAAAATATGATTTTATAAAATAAACATAATACTAATCATGATATGAAAGATCACATACCGTTCTCTAGTTGTGCTATATCCTCCAAGCACTCCTCAACTTTTGGAGAAGAAGCACGAAGCCAATCTTGACAAGGAATAAGAGCTTCTGCCATCTTTGGACTTAATGAACTTCGAAATCAATCTAGAACTCGACCTCCAGTGTTAAAGGCAATTTCCGATGCAATTGTGGATATAGGAATGGCTAGCACATCACGAGTTACAAGAGAAAGAATGGGAAACCTTGAACTATTGTTTTTCCACCATGTCAAAATATCAAAGCCATCTCCATCTTCTTCTGTAACCTCATCTAAATACTTGTCCACCTTTGTTTTAGTCAATTCTCCTTCCTCACGAGACTCTTTGAGTTTTTTAAACTTAGATCTCATAAGTCCTTTTTTTGGAAGACTAGGTTCTACATCTTTGCTAGAACTTGAAGCACCATCACTTTGGTTCGTTGTTGCGGATGTGGAATGAAAGCCTTTGTATTCATCATATAAATCATAAAGGGCATTCTTTACCCGATACAAACAACAGAAGCATCATTATCTTTTGTGTACATTTGTCTTATCCCAAATTTCACAGTTTCCCATTTATATCTAGGATCAAGTACAGCAGCAACATATAGCATAACATTTAGTTTTTTAGGATCCCCCCAATACTTATCACACTTCTCTTTCATTCTCTTTGCCATTTCCTTAAACTCATAATCAAGACTTTCACACCAATCTTTTAGCAAACAATCAACATCAGTTATATCATCAAAACAACCATTACAAGTAACATATTGTGAACCAGACACACGCAAAGTTAAATTATAAAACACTTCTAATAATTGAACTAAGTTCTTCACTTGGTCCCAATCATTAGTAGTAGGCTTTCCTAAACCATTCCCATAACCATGGGCATCTAGAAGATGCTCATGAAAATTTGGATCTTCCCCATCATACCTCTCAAATGCCAATATAAACTTCAAAGCAATGCTTAACATCAAATAAGTTGAGTTCCACCGTGTGACCACATCAAGAGACAACATGTTTTTTGATGGAATCTTCTCATCCGAAACACACTTATAAAACTTTTCAATTCTAGACGGAGAAGATAAAATAAATTTAACAGCACCTCGAACTCGACAAACAGCATCAGTAACTAATTTAAGACCATCATTAACCACTAAGTTCATGATATGAGCAATACATCTTACATGCAAATATTCTCCATTCAACACACTAGTTCCCCACGTTTTGACTCTTGTTTTTAAATAAGCAATTGCAGTGTCATTAGAAATAGCATTGTCAACAGTAATGGTCATCACATTTTCAAGACCCCAAGCAAGCAAACATTTCTCAATTGCCTTTCCAATGGCCTGACCTTTATGACTTGATATTGGACAAAAGTTTAAGATTCTTTTATTTAACTTCTAATCATTATCAATAAAATGAGCAGTTAAACACATATAATTAATTTTTTGAATTGAAGTCCATGTGTCAGTAGTAAGACATACTCTCCTACAATTAGTTTTAAAAAAAGATTTTAGTTTCAACCTTTCATCCAAAAACATCTCGTAACAATCACTAGCAACAATCAGTCTAGAAGGAACCACAAACTTATTTAACATCTGTGAGCAAAAGTACCTAAACCCCTAGGCTTCAACAAATCTAAAGGGAAGTTCATCAACAATTATCATGAACGCTAAGCCTTTCCTACAAGTCTCATAGTTAAACATCCAACTCTTATGTGAGCTTCTTGTTCCCCTTGTTCATTAACACTTGATTGAAAACTCAATTGTGTTTGAATAGCATTTGATTTGTTATTGAGTGAAAATCTAGGACACTTACTTCAATGTGCTCTATAAGTACTAGTCCCATTTACACTAGGATTGCACTTATATTCACGACCGCAATAGTTGCACTTACATTTCTTTTCCATATTTTTGTTTGTAAATTTGGTGAAGTGATCCCATATGTCGGATCTTGGTTTCACAAGCTTCCTCCTTTACTTGCTCATAGCTTCGTTCTTTTTGATTTCATTACCATCCTGATCATCCACTTCATTTTTATCGCAAACTATAAAAGGTTCATCCATTGACATCTACAATTGAACTACCAATACTTACAAGTTACAACTTGTCATTACAAAGAATATTTCACATATATTCCAGATATTCTGTTTTCAATCAATATCAACAATCTATTTAGTCTACAATATCAACAACATATCAACATATCAAAGACTTTTGATGAAGATATTAACATTAACATTTAACATATCAAACAAAAACTAATAAAAAAAACTGAAGGAGGACATTCAACATATTAACATTTTCTTGCATTTTCTTAGGATTAGCATAACCACCAGAAGCAATCCATTCGTCCATAACCACCAGAAGCAATCCATTCATCTTCGAATTTAAACAAAAACTGATAAAAAAACCCTAAAAAATCAAAAAATCAACTAATATACTTACATTACGAGATTCTACACTTGATTCGGTGGTGAAGTGTTGAAGGAGGAGCGTCGAAGCCTCGAAGAAGCACAGAAGCACAGCACAGCTGGTGTGGAAGTGTAGACCTGGAGAGTGGTATCTGTCGTTTGGTACAGTGAAGGAGAAATCAGAGTCTTCAGAGATTAATCGAGGGAGAAGGAGAAGGAAGGAATCGAGGGAGAAGGAGAAGGGATCGAGGGAGAAGGAGAAGGGATCGAGGGAGAACGAGAAGGAACGAGGGAGAAGGAGAAGAGATCGAGGGAGAGCTTCGGAATCAGAGATTAAAAAAACCCAATCATAATGTTATAATAGTAACATTTAAAATTTTAAATAAAATGGAAATTACGGGTTCCGGTGTACGGTTTACGGTATTCACCAGACCGGAATTTATTACGGTTTTACGGTCCGGTCTGGTCTAAAAATTTTAAAATCGAGACCGGACCGAAAACCTTTTTTTAATAAAAAAAAACCGGACCAGACCAAATATTTAAATTACGGTTTGATCCGGTTTGGTTTACGGTTTAGACCAAACTATGTTCAGCCCTAGCGAGCAGCCAACGCAGTGCTATGTGATGTGATCAGACCTGCTCTGCTATATGGGACCGAATGTTTGCCTGTAAAGAAGATTGTCGAACATAAGATGGAAGTTACAGAGATGCGTATGCTGAGATGGATGTGTGGGAACACATTGATGACTCGAATTAGGAACCAAGAGTTTAGAGACAAACTAAGGGTAGCCCCTATATGTGGAAAAATGCGCGAAAATAGATTGAGGTGGTTTGGACATGTGCAGAGAAATACTTTCGACGCCCCTATGAGGAGGGTAGAAAACATTATAGTAGAGGATAATATGAGTCGAGGAAGACCCAGGAGAACTTGGGATGAGCAAATAAAAGTTGACTTGCATGACTTAAACCTCTCTGCGGACCTGACTAGGGATAAGAGTATTTGGAGACGCCATATCCACGTCTTAGATTACTGATGTTCTCTTAGTGTACCTTTTAGTGTCCTTAACCTCTTGCTTTTCTCGTTTCCTTTCTTTTAGTTCTTTGTTTTCATTTTGTAGTAGGTTCTCCTTTTTTTTTATTATTTTATTTTTTTATTTTTTTATTGGCCTTTAAGTTACCTTTCTCGTGTATCTATGTCTCTTTATCTTCCTTGAGTTGGGGGACTCCTTTGGCTGCGCTCTCCTTTATAGGTATGAGTTGCCGCCGTCTTTCCCTCTCCAGCCCCTGTCCTTAATTTTGTTTGAGCGAGAGACACTGGGTAGGAGAATGATGATGATGTATGCAAAACTTACAACCAAATATTTCAATTTCTAACTCTCTGGCCTCTGGGCTCCTTTCATTCCAGAACAGAAATATCAAACTGCAAAACAATCTTATACTCAAACCCCAAAAAGATTGACTCACTGACATAATATACAACACAAAATATAACAAAACAAAATTATATAGACTATTACATAACATAAGCCCACATGATCAACCAAATGATATCAATTAGAATAGATCGAATCCAGTAAAGTTTAAAATAATCAAAAGAAATGAAAAAGATTTGAGCCAAAATTCAAATTTGCGAGCAAAAGGGATAAAGTCACAGTTAGTAGTAGAATTATCGTATCAAATTGAAATCAATCAAACAATTAAACATAATCGAAATCCACAGAACGCTTGATTCAACCAAATGCAGAATTTATAAAATCATAAAACTCAAATCTAGGGTTTTACTTTCGACGAACATCCTCCTTTCATTCAGTAGAAACACTATGGATGCTTTCATAAAAGAATTCGATATTCACCACAATTGTCTCTAAGTTTTGCGATATTATATAGAAGGAAAAAGAAAGACAAATATTTGGTTCTTGATTTTTTTGAAATTAAACCCATAATTATTATTTTGTCTTTTAAAATTGTTTTTCTATAAAAATTAATTGAAAAAAATCCCCTGTTGTTTTTTTGAGGAAGAAAAAAAAAGATATTAAGAATATTGTAAGTAGGCATTAAGGATTATAGGTAGGCATTAAGCATTTATAGTTTAAGAAATTGATGAACACAATGACGTTGAACATGATGATGAGAATACAATATGTATTAAGTGTATTGTAAATTGACATTAAGTATGATGTAAGTAAGTATTATGTGCATTGTAAGTTGGCATTAAGTATAATATAAGTTGACATTAAGTTTGATGTAAGTAGACAATAAGTCTAATGTAAATTGACATTAAGTCTAATGTAAATTGACATTAAATATGATGTAAGTAGGTATTAAGTCTGATGTAAGTTGGCATTAAATTTAATGTAAGTAGGCAATAAGTGCGCTGTAAGTTGGTATTAGATATGAAAGCCAACTTATATCATATCTAATACCAACTTACAGCGCACTTATTGCCTACTTACATTAAATTTAATGCCAACTTACATCAGATTTAATACCTACTTACATCATATTTAATGTCAATTTACATTAGACTTAATGTCAATTTACATTAGACTTATTGTCTACTTACATCAAACTTAATGTCAACTTATATCATACTTAATGCCAACTTACAACGCACATAATACTTACTTACATCATACGTAATGTCAATTTACAATACACTTAATACATATTGTATTCTCATCATCATGTTCAACGTCATTGTGTTCATTAATTTCTTAAACTATAAATGCTTAATGCCTACCTATAATCCTTAATGCCTACTTACAATATTCTTAATTTCTTTTTTTTTTCTTCCTCAAAAAAACAACAGGGGATTTTTTTCAATTAATTTTTATAGAAAAACAATTTTAAAAGACAAAATAATAATTGTGGGTTTAATTTCAAAAAAATCAAGAACCAAATATTTGTCTTTCTTTTTCCTTCTATATAATATCGCAAAACTTAGAGACGATTGTGGTGAATATCGAATTCTTTTATGAAAGCATCCGTAGTGTTTCTACTGAATGAAAGGAGATGTTAATGATGTTCATTGATATTATGAAACCCTCTTTTTTAAGATTACTGTCATGGTTATCAAAATCGTCATCTGAATCGTAGGATCGTACAATCCTACGATCTAAATTGGTGCCAACAACTAGAATCGTGTGTAGGATCGAGATCAGATAGGATCATAGACAGGATTGGTGGAATCGGTTGGAATCGAGCAGAATCGCGATCCTATACACGAATATTGGTCCTGACCTTCTAAAATCTCCAAAAACCTTAATTAAACCTTATCAGCCCGACACCTTCATTTTCCCCCAAACCCGCAGCTTCACTGAAATCCCTAAACGGCTAAACCCACACCTCCATCTTCATTCTTCTCTCCACAGCTTCCCTTCACCATCTTCATTCTGCTCTTGTCGAATCTTTACCACAGCAGCCTCCGCCCTACATCTCTGGTTCTTCACCGCAATCTATGTGAGTATTTTGATGTTCTATTGTCGAATTTATTTGCTAATGACTATTGTCGAATTTGGTTCTGATTTTCATGATCAAATGTGGAAGAGTATTGACATCTGCAATTGTGAATTTGTCATCTGATTTTTATTTTCATGCTCAAATGCTAGAAATGCTGAAAATGTCGAAGAGTATTGACAATGTTTATGATAATCTGTTACAATGTTTATGATGATTTATTTGCTAATGACTATAGTGTTGATAATCTGTTACCATGTTTATGATGATTTGTATGATGATTTTGATTTTTATTTGAAATCTTAATTTTGTATGATGATTGTTCAATTATATGATGTGTTGAATTGAAATCTTGTATGATGATTATGTTGATTATTTGTCAATTATAAATAAATGAGTGTTTTTATCAACATAGCAGAATGTCTGCTTCTAATAAGAAGAGGAAAAATGCTCTGGGTAGTAGAACTGATCCAGGTTGGAAACAATGTATTGAAGTTGATAAAATGGCTAAGAAAGTTAAATGTAAATATTGTGGTGGTTTACGTTCTGGTGGAATTTTTAGGCATAAGCATCATCTTGCTTGCATTGGTATTAATGTTGAAGGTTGTTTGCAATTTCCTAACGATGTTAACTCTAAGTTTAGAGCATTGTTAGAAGCAACTTCAGAAGCATCTAGTGCAAAAAGAAAAAAACTAAATAACATTGGTGAGGAAGAATGTGAAAGTGGGGGTAATCAAAGGTTGAGAGGAGGTATGGATGCTTTTGTTAATAGAAGTAAGCATGGTTTCCAAACAACACTTGATCAAACATTTAAAAAAGAAGAAAGAGAACAAGTTTGTTAACAAATTGCTGGCTTTTTTTACACTAGTGCTATACCTTTTAATGTGGTTTTTAATATCCTTTTATGTGTTTTTAGTGCTTTTTTATATTGAAAATGATCAAACAATAAACATGGTCATAATACAACTTGTCATTTCTGCAAATTTGTAGAATCGACCGATCCAACGATCCGATCCTACCTGATGATTTTGATCCTGCGTAGAATCCCAATCCTGACAACCTTGATTACTGCAATAATTACAAGGGTGGTTTTCAAGAAGAGATGTTAAGGATGTTCATTGGAATATGGAAGGTTCAACTTTAAAACCCGCATCCTGCTATTGATGTTGGGATTTTAATTTTTTTTTTAAATAAGCTGGCAGCATACATTAGTTGGGTTTGAAGATCTTTTCTTAAAAGGACGATCTTTCAAGAAACTAGTTGTTAGTACCAATGGGTAGAATATGAGGGAGTATGATTATGGTGTAGGATATTGTATTGTAGGATATGATATATGATATCATACAATTAGAAAGCCTTTTCTCCCTTTTCTTTCTCATTAGCATTACATACAGCACCGGAAAACAGCATAGTATTAATGGCGGCACAACTCATTTCAAAATCAATTTATTTTCAACGATTTTTTCCTTCCATTTCTCGTCTTCTGTCCTCTTTTTCCCCCAATTCATCTACAGTTTCCTCAAAAAAACCTTCCATTCCTTCTTTGCAACCAACTCACGACGCAGATTTGATCGCCAACATTTTAATCGAACATCACAACCCTTTTCACTCTATGGAGTCTTCTCTTCAACTCCATGGTATATCTTTTTCTTCTTTTCTTATTCATCAAACCCTAATTCGTCTATCTCACCTCTCTAAAATCGCGCTTTCTTTCTTCTCATATTCAATGTCATGTCATTCTTCCTCGATTGATGTTGAATGTTTTAATCTTATGATTGATATTCTTGGAAAAGTTCGTCAATTTGATGTTATTTGGCAGCTTATTCTCAAAATGCAAACCCTAAATTTAAAACCCCAAAACGCAACGTTTTTGATTTTTATTCGTCGTTTGATTGCTGCTAGTTTTACCCGACAAGCTATTCGGGTTTTTGATGATATGCCTTGTTTTATTGAAACAAAGGCTACTAGAGATGATTTTGTTTATGTGATTGATACATTGTGTAAGTATGGGCATGTTAGAGTTGCAATGGAGTTTTTTAATAAAAGGAAATCTGAGTTTGAATTATGTGTGAAAGTTTTTGCTGTTTTGATTGATGGGTGGTGTAAAATTCGGAGGGTTGATATGGGGGAAAAATTGTTGAGGGAGATGATTGATAAAGGAATTGAACCTAATGTAGTTTGTTATAATATTTTGCTTAACGGTATTTGTAGGAAATCGAGTTTACACCCGGATGAGAGGTTTGACAGGACAATTCGTGCTGCAGATAAGGTGCTCGATGAAATGCGTGAGAGAGGGATTGAACCTGATGTTACTAGCTACTCTATTGTACTTCATGTGTGTAGTCGTGCACATAAGCCAGATTTGACTTTAGATAGATTGGAGATCATAAAAGCGAAAGGGGTTTCTCCGAGTGTGGCTACCTATACGTCGGTCGTTAAGTGTCTTAGTTCATGTGGAAGGATGGAAGAAGCTGAGAAGTTATTAAATGAGATGGTTGATAATGGAGTTACACCAAGTGCTGTAACATATAATTGTTTCTTTAAGGAGTTTAGAGGAAGAAAGGACGCAGAAAAAGCTTTAGATTTGTATAGGAGGATGAAAAAGGAAGGTGTGTGTGTTCCTAGCTTGCACACATATAATATTTTGGTGCAAATGTTTGTGAAATTGGATAAGATGGAGATTGTTGAGGAGATATGGAATGATATGAAAGAAGCTGGGGCCGGACCTGATTTGGACTCATATACCGTGTTAATTCATGGGTTGATTGAGAAAGAGAAGTGGAGGGAGGCTTGTAAGTATTTTGTGCAAATGATTGAGAAAGGGTTTCTTCCACAAAAGGTCACGTTTGCGATGCTTTATCGAGGATTAATACAAGCTGATAAGCTTAGAACATGGAGGAGATTGAAGAAAAAACTTGAGGAGGAGTCTATATCATTTGGGTCTGAGTTTGAAGATTACCACTTTCATCCATACAAGAGATGAATCACTCATCATATAATGTGTGCATTAATGACCATTGTTTGGATGGGAAACTGAGCACTGGAAGACTTCTGAATTACAGTTTCACCATTGATGTTTCAAATGCAGTTGGCAATTATGAGTTGGTTTTGTCTATCCTACAAATTGACGTTGATGGGAAAAAATTCAGTAAAAGGTGGGGTCGACAGCAGGGTTCGAACCTTCACGGGCAAAGCCCAATAGATTTCAAGTCTGTCTGCTTAATCACTCGGAGATATCAACATCTGTTTGATCAAAAGAGCATTATAGGACGTGGTAGTCTAAGTAAATAACGGCTATTTGTAATATTGACAAATCACTCTTACTATAGTAATTTACAAATCACGATGATTGATTAGAAATTTCTATTTTAGTACGGGCTTTTTAATTCAAGTGCAGCCATTTATTTTTAGTTAGTAATCTGAATGTTATGCCACATGGAATAATGTCTAGACTTTAAACTGAGTTTAGGGCTATGGTATAATTCATTTTCAAAAATAATGAGATGTTCCCATGGTCAAAAATTTGCGTCAAGTACCTTTTCGGAGTTGGTGATCACAATGTGTTACTAATCATATAATTTGTGCATTAATAAACAGTTTGTGGACTGGAACTTGAGCCTTGAAATGCTTCTGATTAAGAGTAAAAAATCTAATTCTGGGCGACACGTTATTTATTATTTGTATCGTTTTTAGACAAACGATACAAAGAAGTCTTATTTGTATTCGTCTGTTTTACAAACGATACAAAAAAGACTTATTTTGATCGTTTGTTTAGTCAAACCATACACATGAGCCTTATTTGTATCATTTGTTTTACAAACGATTCAAATAATACATAGTTTGTATCTTTTGTTAAATTAAAAGAAACAAATTGTGTTTATTTGTATATTTTGTTAGAATATAAGATGCAAATAGTTGTATTTGTATCTTCTATTTCAACAAAAGATACAAATAGGGGATTACAAATTAGACTTTTTTTACTAGTATAACTAGAGTTGTTCAAAAGTGATCCGACTCGAAAATTCGAACCGAAACCGAAAGTAAACCGACCCGAAAATGTGTTCCTTTTTTTGGTTTATCGAACAGAAATTATACCCGAACCGGTTGATAACCGAAACTGGGAAAGTTGAATCCAAGCTGTAATCGATTTTTGTAACCGACACATAACCGTTAACAGAGATTACCCAAACCTAATAATGACCGACCCGAGTGATATCCGACCCGAATCATGCTCGAAATCGAATTCTATCAGCCTAAAACCGACATAACCCGAACGAATTTTAGATTGAACTGCTGTAAACTTGAACTAATTGTTAACATAGAAGTATGATAGACTCATATTCAATCATCTTATTTGTTAATCTAATAAAGTGTTAGATATTTTAATAAATTAAATTTTATAAATACATGGTTTCCTATATTTAGAGTTAATAATCAATGGCCGATGTTTATTTAACTACTTTTAATCGAATTAGATGAATATTGATAGAATTTTATAATTTTAATTTCCGGTACAACAAGTAAAAGTAACAAAGTAATAATAATTACTAATTGATTTGCATTTTAACTATTTTGCTTTAAATAAAGGGAATCTTGTCATCAATTAAAAGTTGACTAACAGCTTAATTTGATATCAATTCGATCGATAGTAATTAGTAATATGTAGCTGAATTTTGCATTAAAAAACATACTCGAATACGATCTGTACCCGACAAAACCGAACCAATTAGTAATCGATGACAACCCGAGACCGATTGACATTCGATACGAACTTCAACCGACACCGATCTGATGCTAACCCGATAGCTTGAATAACTGATCTCCAACTGAACCGTGACTAGCCGACTAGACCCGAGTGTAACCCGTTGTAACACACAGCCGAAAAATAACCGATCCGAAATGCAACCGAATCGAATGACACCCGTCCGAAACCGACCCGATCACCCGAATGAACACCTCTAAGTATAACCACCAAATTTATACCCATACCTGCCACAACCGGAGGGATGTGGTATAAAACCCGTAAAATTTAAGCTATCCATAGATATGATAAGATGTTTTCTAATCTTGACTCAAACCCTCCATATTTACTCTTGGGAGCCTAGAATCTCCACGCCTGAATTTGGCTTGACTCACCAAGTTTCTTGTGTACAACTTGTCCTTGTTTCACTCACAAGAATTAAAATACAAGATAGGATGGACAAACAAGTCAATCCCCTTGAAAGACAACACTTTTTTGAAACACCTCTTGGTATTGTTTTATTTTCGTTCAAATCTCTCTTTTTTTTTTTTCTTACAATTTAGGGAAGGCTTGTATGTATATGCCCCTAGGTGTGTGAGTTGGATAGGCCTTTATCACCTTCCCCAACCTTAATAACAACCTTAACATAATTATATTCTTTTATAATAGCTATTATAGTTCGCACATTTAAAGTTGTTTCATTACATAACTTCTTCCTTATCTAATTACATGTTTTGAAGCCTAATATTTAGTAAGCAATATGGCCCTTTCTCATGTGGAACATGCATAATAGTTTTCTTGCTTGTGTAATACATGCATGATCTTGTTTAATTCATTGGCTACCTCCAACTCTTGTGCTTCCAAGATCTTGGACAAATCATTCTTCAAGGTACATGGCATCTCTTGCTTGCTTGTGTTGACCATCATATCTACAAAACTTGGTTTGATTCCTTCTTTTTTCGAAAGAATACTAGTAAAAAAATCATTATTTGTATCTTAGTTTTAAGGTTATATTTGTATCTTATGTTTGACGTTACTAATAAGAGAGTTACAAATAACACATCATGTGTACCGTTTGAAAACCAAAGATACAAATAAGAGTTATTTGTATCTTTGGTTTAAAACTAAAAACACAAATTACAGATTATTTGTGTCGCTTGTTTGAAACAAACGATACAAATAACCTATTATTTGTATCTTTGGTTTGAAACAAAAGGTACAAATAACTGTTATTTGTTTCGGTTGTTTGATACAAACGATACAAATACTATTTTTTCAATAATTTATACAAATAATATATTTGCTATTATTGTTTAATGCTATATATTAAATAAAAATAATAAATAAAATAAATAATTAGAAATTTAGAATAAACAAAAAACTATATTTTTATTAAATATTATAAATTAACAAAAGTATATCTCTTATAATGCTATACAACTCTTGGCAAAAGAGAACAAGAAAATTCTATATAACTATTCTGTTGTAAATCATACAATTTGATGATCCAGCTGCCAAGTAATGAATCTGCTGCCTGCTGGTGATGATCCGTTGCTGGCTTTTTGTTGGTGTTCATTGTGTAGATGCAAAACCATATAACATGTTACGTAGCTTTAAGCTCAAAGACACAGAGGCGACATAAGCACATGACAACTGCGTCAATATATAAACTCTCCCATATTATTTTACAAATATTTACCAATAATATATGCATCATACTTATTATACTAATCATATATAAAACAAAATGAATGCTCTCCCCCAACAGCAGCTTATCAGCAGCAAAATAATAGATACAATACATTGGATAAACAAGCAGAAGGTCTACACTTAATAGAGACAGTAGCATAAAAAAAAACATTGCCATGATCTATGAAGGTAACTTGGTACCAGGAGATTCAACAACGTAGACTATCAATCCCAACAACAAAAATACAGTGCATCACAAGAAGTTACACATTCACATCAAACACAAGAAAGCACACCTATGCTAGCAGCAAATGATGCCTTATCTCAATGACAACATATTTAATTAAGATGCAACAAAGTAACTAAATTAAGCACGTGGACATCCAAGGGATAAAAATTCAAGTGAATAAAACCAATAACACAATTTAACTCACTTGTATTATGCATTTATAAAAGCAAAGGGTTTTTTGCGAGTTGAATGGTTCCTAGCTCTCAAGTTTTGCTACGGGTGGTCCCCGTGCTACAACTGATGGCCTGTTTTTGCTATAGTCGGGGAGTTGCAGGTGGTCAGTCTCAAGTATATGCTAATCAATTCCAAACTATCAAGTATGCTACAACTTTACGTTTGCCAGTTTGCCACTACTCACTGGTTGTTGATATACCAATCAACCAGTGATAAACCTGATTGTATGTTCGTCAGTGCCCCACTGCTCACTGGTTGTTGATATACCAATGCTTGTGACGGAAATTTCCCTGCCATTATGCTGTTATTTTGAGCTGATCAAATCCAATAAACTTCATAATAAGTTCCTCATCGACTGATATAAGCAGCAGCTAAATCCCTATACTACAACAGGATGCCTATTCTCCAAATAAATAAATAAGATAAATCCCTATACTACAAGAGATGACTCTAATCAAGTATGATGATCAAATCCAATAAACTCCATAATTTATTCCAAAAATGTACCAAAACTCTAATCATAAATATAGTTTTCGATAATCTTTAATTTATTTCCAGAAATGTGCAAATCAAAAGTACAATCATGTGATGGAACTAAATTTTGAAAGGCCTCCCTTTTGTTTGACTTGTTGTATATCTATTATCTTAATGGTTGTTGCATTATATCATTAGTTTTGATAACCTTGCCAAGTCATATAATAGTTGTTGCATCATATGGAAAATCAAAGTTAAACAACTGCAAAGGAAAAATTGATAGAAGACAACGAGGTGCAAGTCCCACAACATGCCATTTTTTCTTTTCATACTTTATTAAACTTTGTTTAGAACTTTCTTAAAATGCAAATAACATTTTAGGATAGTTTAGTCAAAAGAAAAGCTAGTACTAATGCTATTGTAAGGAGTTAGTAATTAACTAACTATCAATCAAGCACACATATTTAGTTCAAGTCAAAGCAGTGCAGAGACTTACGAGAAAGACACATCCAATTCATTCAAAGAAACATCAGCTTAACCCAACACATGTCCAATAGCCAAGCATGAGTCAGCAACTTATAAGGCAACTGGAAGTTATTTATGCTGAATAAATGTGGATCCAAGAAGCTTAAAACAAACATGAGAAGCAAGGTATAGTAGTGAAGGAACGTGTATAAACGAACAGTAGAATAGGTGCTAAACTTAGGAGAAACAGTTGGGTGTGCTGAACATTACCTATGGTTAAATTAACAAAGATCAACAAAGAAAGCAACAAGTTTAAGCAAGGAAAAACGTGTGTGCTGCTTGGGTTGAAGGTGGCTACTGTCTACGTTAAGTTAACATTAGAAGCAAGGAAGAATTTGTTCTACTTGTATTGAATTACTGATCGTAGGGAAGTGTGTTGAAGCGGTTGAGATGTGTCGAACATGGGGGAAACGTGTGCTGAACATAAGGAGAACCGTACGAAACAAGATTGACAGCAACCAACTGTATTTGCTTACCTCCATAAAATATGTTTAGTATCACACAAATGGAACAATGACTACGAAAATGCTCATGATATACCCCAATAAAACTATGTTTAGTACATCTCCTGCTTGAATCAGGTGTGGAATACAGAAATGAGCCCAGTTCATCCACTTGAACACCAAAATATAAAAAGAGGCACTTGAGCTTCCTTTGCTTTACAATAAGCAAAGTTTATGCATCTATCGAAACTTATCAGCAACACACAAATCAACGTATTTCATCAACAAAAAAATTACAACAAGATCAATATAAAAAAAACTGCATCAAGAACCCAATAATTTCTCAATCACTCTACCAGTAAAACATGCTACACAAAAAATTATTCCAATAAACAATCAAAACACGAATTCTCAAACAATTTGATGCTAATTTAATTGAACTATGTTGTTTGGAAAATCATCTGAAACAGAACCTAGAAAATCTTTATATCTATACACACAAGGCCAAATGTATTAGATGAATCAGACCCATTTTAAACACAGAAAAGAAATTTCTGAATAACCTAAAAACTATTCCTTTTACTAGTTCAAAACTATACTTTTTAGCCCTCAAAACTTAAAAACACTCGGAAACCATAATTTCTTCTTGAAGATCTTACCAAAATAAAAAAATCCACAAAATTAATGAACTTAAATAAGAAATTGAAACGTTTGTTCCTCTTAGAAGAACCAAAGGAATACCAAAAAGAAGGGAAAATAAACTTACCATATGAATTCAATCTTCTAGCCCTTAAATTTCTAAACTCTTCACATAACAACAGTTTTGTGAGTTAAGAAGATTGAATATTTTTTCACTCCTTGAAAAAGTAGTAAATTCTCCAAAGCCTTAAACGAATTAAGCAAAAATTGCTCAAAATTCATCATCAATAACGTAGTTTCCCATTGAATAACAAAAAAAAGAATCCACAAATTTGAGTAAAAGAATAGAGAATGGACTTGAAATGATTTATGAACAGTTGGAAGCAGTAGTTATGGAAGCAAAAACTGGAAGCAGCAGTAGATCCAACATCATATGCGCCTATTTTCAGTCGAAATTAGGTTTTTCGAAGAATAGAGGGTTTTTTTCATGAAGCAGTAGTAATGTCACGACTCTAATATCAAAGTGGGATCAAAAACAAGGAGGTAACTTATTTGTATTTTTTTTTTAGGATAAAGGATACAAAATAAGACTTATTCATATTGCAAGTTTAAACAAACAATACAAATTAGTATTTTTTGTATCGTTTGTTTTACAAATAATACATTAGTTGTATCTTTTGTTTAATTAAAAGATACAAATATGGTTTATTTGTATCTTCTGTTAGAAATATTATTTGTATCTTTTATTTCAATAAAAGATACAAATAGGAGGTTACTAATGAGATTTTTTATACTTGTATCTTTTATATTTGTTCTTAATTCTGAGCTGCCATGGTATAAGACTAAGTCTCTAATGTTTAATGTTGGATGGATTCCATATTCCTAAGCTAGATATCCATGTAGAAAACTTTAAATTCCTAGATATTATCTTTAATAGTCCTTCTGCCCTGAGCATTAGTTTGTAGTGTCTCTTTCTCATAAACCTCTCTTTTCTTAACTACACCCAAATCAACTCTCCATTCTAAAGTGTCTTCTTTCCTTGAGTCCTTTATCAGCCATATATATATATATATATATATATATATATATATATGGGGTCAAGTTATGAACAAAACCAAGTTTAGTGTCATAACAATATTTGTCTCAACAATTTTGTCTCAACATAAGTAGTCACAACAATATTTGTCTCAACAATTTTCAATTTCGAAAGACCTTTAGTAAAAAATTTATTTTCAAAAAATAAAGTCTAGCCGGACCCCTTTAAGGGACTGTTACTACTCACCATCGATGATGCTTCAAAGAATCGGATTTGATTCACAGCTATCAACTAAAGTGGTTTCGCCGATAAATCGTCTCCTGAAGCATAACAGATATCACAAAAGAGCGTTCAGTACAACTAATCTAACATTTAAATTATTACATCTACTCCCATGTGTGTAGCTCATACCAAGAGTTTACTCTAGCATTTCTAATCTTTAAAGAAATGCGTATGTTCAAATTCAAACTCCAATATGTCATCAAATTATTATAACTGCAATCTAAACCAGTATACATACTTTAAAAGATTACATACCTCCATAGTTCTCTTTATATTTCCATTAATCACAATACATATATTTAAACCCAAAAATCAAAAATACTCAAAAGAATCTAAAAAAAACCATCCAATAATATCAAACTATCCAATTTAGTAAGAACAATAAATATTTTATCCCACAATTAAATACAAGAATCTCCTAATTCATTTAAGACCCTCAAATTATTCAAATTTTGACCATTACCGTTATTATCAATGAAATCCCATAATTTCCAACAATAATCCCAAAATCTCCATAATTTTCATAACTTCATACTAACCCAATATGTCATCTTCACAAGTGTACCTCAACATAAACCCCATTATCACAACATATCTTAACCCAATTTGAAACATTATAGATTCTTGAATTTAATAGAAACAAGTACATATGTATAACAATTCTTAAAAAGATAATGATTCTTGATGAGAACAAATTATTAGAATGATAAAATAACATGAAAAAAAAAAAGAAATATATAAATTAATATTAAAAGAATACAATAGGAATATCCATGAATCAAAAGAGTGCTACCTTTCAAGAACAAAGACCCACAAGAAAGACGGAGGATGCGGTTTCGAATCAAAGCGAGCAAGGAGGCCATTGCTACCAACAGCCCCTGGCGAATCAAGATTGCTTGCTGTTTTTGGACCCACATGAAATCAAATGTATGTGCGAATTTCCGAACACAAAATAGAGGAGGTGAGGGGTTGCTGTACGTTGATAAATCAATTGAAAAGGCTACATTATACCTCCTTGGATTCAAAGAACACGAAGAAGAAAGAAGATGGTAAAAATGGTGTTGTTGTACTCAACCAACAGAAATGGCGAGATTGAATTGACACGGAGAAGAAGAAGAGAATCTTGAGGAAGAATGTGGTGCCATTCTTGATTGAAGTTTTTCAGAACAATGGGAAGGGTGTGAGGCGTAAATGAATTGGGGTTTAGGGACCAAAAAAATGTAAATTTAAATCTGATTTTGATTTTTATTATTATTACAATCATTTTTTTTTAATTGAATCAAAAAGTCACTAAGGTCCAATTGTCTATTTCATATTTTTTTCTAATTTTGACCCAAATAATTTTCTATTTTTAATATTTATTTTACGTTTTTTTTCCAATTCTATAAATATTAATTTGTCAAGTGTTACATGCATAAATTGATTTTCCAACTCAATTATATTTTATTTTTTTATATTATTTTCAAACTGGACTATTTTATGGGATGAAGTTGAATTTACTTAAATTCCTAATTTTAGGAGTTTTTTTTTTTTCTTTTCTTGCATTCTTATTTATGCAGATCAATGATTGCTTGGGGATCAAAGAGTGAGATTCACCTAGAAATTTAATTTTTTTATTAGTTACAATTTCAATTTCAATTGTAAAAATTGTTTGGTTGTTAAATTTTATAAAATTATTTTATAGTTGTTTAACTTTACATTTATTTTTTTAGAAATATATATGACGGTAACGCTCTCATAAGTAGTTCTTGGTTTACGTTTTTCCTTTAAAATATGTTTTTAAATTGGACCAATTCACATCTAATATTTTTTTGCCAACACAATATTTTTCAGCCAACTTCCAAATAAAATCTTAGCACAAATCATTAGGATCAATAGAAAATATTCTTCCCTACCCTCCAATATATTCAATATTAACAATAATTGACTCCTTAAACTTCCCACCATACCAATATCTCATGCAAATATTCATATTCATCTTCGAAAAGGAAACTTCATAAATTAACCTAAATTAAACAATAAAATTTAAAACCACAATTAAACAACAACAAACAAAATGATTTTAACATAATCAAACATCAACTTAATTAAATGAAATCAAACAACACTTTGATTATATAATTCGAAATTAGAAGGGGAGTCAAGCTAAATTATTAAAGAAAAGAAATAAATTAAAATTAAAAAGTAGATATAATCGTACCTCTTTTGATGTATTCCACTGCATGCAATTCTCCATATCAATAGAATCTCAATGTTAAAGAAAGAAGGAAAAAAAAGAGGTGTAAAAGGTCAGAAAAATGTGAGTGAAAAATTATAGTGTAAATGAAAAGGTTTTAATATATTAGGTCAAAATGAGGTGTGGGGATTGTGATAAATAGAGCTAGGTCCCACTAATTTATGACTTGGATTCAATTCAACTAGTAAAAGTTCATTTTGAACTTTAAATTTAAAAAGGGTCTAAAATTGAAAATTTTAAATAATAGTCCATAGTTAAGAGTTTTAGAATTAAATCATAAATAATTGAGATTATTTAAAGTAATTTTTCCTTTAATTATTCAATCATCTTTGTATTGAATATAGAGATAAGAGAATTTAATTAGGCCTCATGCCATTAAACAAACTAGTACCGTTCCTACAAGCTAAGAGTCATTGTGTACATGGGATTGAGCTTGCTAGGTACTCATCTTTGAATCTTACTGACTTGGACATCGGAAAAAGTCTTCGAAAAATCCCTCTGGACCTTTATAACCCTTGTTATTTGTGCAGATACAGACATCAGTGTGGTTTTAATATAGCAAAAACAAGCCCCTAAACCAAATAATATCTCTTGAGAACAAACCTCAACACTAATAACAAATTTAGTGCAAACTAATCGCACATTGTTCTTATTCTTAAATCTAAAAAATGGTTTAAAATATCTTGTTATTTATTTTATTAGCCTTTTCTTTTTATATAGTTATTATTAGTTTGTTCTTATATTTATAAAATTGAAAAGGTAGATTATGATTCAAAATTTTTTACATAAAATTCTAAAGCATAAAATTTAGGAAAAGAATCGGATTTTGAGTGTGTCAGAATTCATTAAAGAGGTTTATGAATATTCATAAATTTTAGTTGACTATAATTTATTGAATAATTTTCAAATTACAGCTTTAAAATTTTTGAACTTTTGCGAATTACGGTCTCAATGTTTATTTATTGCGAATTACAACAATTAAAATATCAAAGTCTACAATATTCAAACCAAATCATAGAATTTTGACAACATAAACTTTGATACTTTGTGGGCTTGCAAAAACAAAATATTGAGGCTGTAATTCGCAAATGTGTTAAACTTTAAGGCTGTAATTCGCAAATTATTCTAACTTATATAAAGCAAAACATTATAATGTTATTGGCAAGAATATATAATTTACAACCTTAAAGTTTAGGACTTTTGCAAATTACATTCTTAATCATAATTATCGAAATTGCGATCTGGATCGTAAGATTGTACGATCCTACGATGCAGACCAATGCTAGCGATTAGAATAGTATGTAGAAACGGGATCAGGTAGGATCGTAGACAAAATCGGTGGAATCGGTTGGAATCGAGTAGAATCGCGATCCTATACACGATCCTAGATCCCGTTACTTAGCTTTAATTTTGGTCCTGACCTTCTAAAATCTCCAAAAACCCGATTAAACCTAATCAGCCCGACACTTTCATTTTCCCCCAAACCCGCAGCTACACTGAAATCCCTAAACGGCTAAACCCGCACCTCCATCTTCATCCTTCTCTCCACAGCTTCCCTTCACCATCTTCATTCGGCTCTTGTCGAATCTTTACTACAGAAGCCTCCGCCCTCCATCTCTGGTTCTTCACCTCAATTTATGTGAGTATTTTGATTTTCTGTTGTCGAATTTATTTGCTAATTGTGAATTTGTCGAATTTGTCGAATTTAAATTGTCGAATTTGGTTCTGATTTTCATGATCAAATGTGGAAGAGTATTGACATCTGCAATTGTGAATTTGTCATCTGATTTTTATTTTCATGCTCAAATACTAGAAATGCTGAAAATGTCGAAGAGTATTGACAATGTTTATGGTAATCTGTTACAATGTTTATGATGATTTATTTGCTAATGACTATAGTGTTGATAATCTGTTACCATGTTTATGATGATTTGTATGATGATTTTTATGATGATTTTGATTTTTATTTGAAATCTTAATTTTGTATGATGATTGTTCAATTATATGATGTGTTGAATTGAAATCTTGTATGATGATTATGTTGGTTATTTGTCAATTATAAATAAATGAGTGTTTTTATCAACATAGCAGAATGTCTGCTTCTAATAAGAAGAGGAAAAATGCACTAGGTAGTAGAACTGATCCACGTTGGGAACAATGTATTGAAGTTGATAAAATGGCTAAGAAAGTTAAATGTAAATATTGTGGTGGTGTACGTTCTGGTGGAATTTTTAGGCATAAGCATCATCTTGCTTGCATTGGTATTGATGTTGAAGGTTGTTTGCAAATTCCTAACGATGTTAAGTCTAAGTTTAGAGCATTGTTAGAAGCAACTTCAGAAGCATCTAGTGCAAAACGAAAAAAACTAAATAACATTAGTGAGGAAAAATGTGAAAGTGGGGGTAATCAAAGGGTGAGAGGAGGTTTGGATGCTTTTGTTAATAAAAGTAAGCATGGTTTGCAAACAACACTTGATCAAAAATTTGAAAAAGAAGAAAGAGAACAAGTTTGCCAACAAATTGCTGGCTTTTTTAACACTAGTGGTATACCTTTTAATGTGGTTTTTAATATCCTTTTATGTGTTTTTAGTGCTTTTTTTATATTGAAAATGATCAAATAATAAACATGGTCATAATACAACTTGTCATTTCTGTAAATTTGTAGAATCGACCGATCCTACGATTCGATCCAACCTGATGATTTCGATCCTGCGCAGAATCCCGATCCTGACAACCTTGTTCTTAATGTTTATTTTTTTGTAAATTACAGCTACCAAAGTATCAAAGTCTACAGTGTTCAGGCCAAATCCCATAATTTCAACGAATTAACCTAAAATTTTGACTACTAAAATAGTCAGAATTCTGTAATTTGTCCTGAATGCTATAGACTTTGATATTTCAGTAGCTGTAATTCGCAAAAAATAAACATTAAGGTTGTAATTCGTAAAAGTATTAAATTTAACGATGTAATTCACACATATCCAACAAGAAAATGACTTTTTTTGTTCAGCAAGTTTCGTATGAGACCGTCTCACTGTGAGAAAGGCCATACAAGTAGCCCATTAGTAAAAACACATAAAAAAACAATGAAATATAAATTCACATTTGTATAGAAAGCAATTTTTTTAAAATAGTTTGGGTCGACCCATTTAAAGTCGTCTCACGATGAGACGACCTCAATAAAAAATTAGTGTTTTTTTGTTAGTTTTTGTCTCTTGACAATGACTTCTTGTTAGTTAAATAGTAACAAAAAATTGTTTGATAAGGATTTCAACCTCTTCCCTAATCCATGTTACAACGAATTTTGGGGTTTGTACGAAACCTTCCCAGACCGCTATGTTCCTTCTTTTCCAGATTGCATAAATAGTAGCATTATAAATAGCACTCATAATGTGTTGCACCTTTTTAGTTTATATTTCTGGAAGTCCATCCTTGCTATGGGTTTGAACCTGATGCTTGTCATTTTTAAGCTAACTAAAATGCTAGCTAACTAAAAAAACCTGATGCACCTTGGTTAAATAGTAACAAAAAAGTGTTCGATAAGTCATTTTTAAGCTAACTAAAATGCTAGCTTTTGAGTCAAAAACAAAAAACTATTATAAGTAGCGGTATTTAGTAGCTTTTGGCTTTTGATAAATATATATAATTGTCCTTGGCATTTAATGGGAAAAAGTAAGTGTATGTGTTTTTTAATTTCTCTTTTGGTATTGATGTAAGGGTGATTAGGAAGAACACACTTAGTTTTAAAAGTTTCTGATTAAAAAAAATAGAAGAATAAGTAGATAAGAAAGAATAGTAGAAGAATATTGATAAGAGCCAAATCACAAGAACAAATTCAATGATTTGGGGTTTTAGGCTAGAGATAAAGACACATTCAATCTCCCCTAAGAATTAACACTCAAGACAAACTCAAAGTGATAATTGAAATTACTATTTCTTTGGACAAATACAAGAAGAAAAGCAATGCATAAAACACAAGGTTTATATCAGGTATATATGTTAAATATAAATAACCTTTATTCATCATTGTTCACAAGTTGAGTCTTATCTTAATTAGAATTAATGTCGCTTTCTCAAATGTGGCTACTAATTTGATTCTTTGTAAGTTATTTCTTTTCTAATGCCTAGTAGGCTAAAATATATTTTAAAAAAAAACAAGTCTTGTATGAGATGGTCTCACCGTGAGACGGGTTCATGCAAGCAGCCCATTAGTAAAAAAATATAAAAAAGCAAATGAAATCTAAATTCACACTTGTACTAGAAACAATTTATTTTAAATAGTTTGGGTTAACCTAATTAAAATCGTCTAACTGTGAGACGACTTTAATAAAAAATTATTGAAAAACATCATTTTTTTCATTAAATATTTCAACTTCACCACAAGTCTATAACCACATGGACTGCAGAAGTATAGAACCAAAGCACACCACTTATGGTCCATGTGACCCATACTAATCTTAAATCATGTCATCATATCAAAGCATTACCATTTCTAAAAATAAAGGTCCATTGGTCCTTTTTCCTTCCCTCAATCCAAGTCTAATTTTCACCATCTCACATTTTCTCTCTCCTCTCCTCTGTATTCCCCTTTTTGTCTTCTTCATAATTTTTCCAGCCGATCACCATCGCCATTCGCAAATTTCCTTTCTCTTTGTCTTCGTGGTCTTGGAATTGTTAGTTTTCATCTAAAACCTAATTTTGAGTTGGCAATTTTTGGATGTTTGTCGAAAGTGAAACCCTAGATTTGAGTTTTACGATTTTATGGATTCTGCTTTTGGTTGAATCAAGCGTTCGATAGGTTTTCGATTATGTTGAATTGTTTGATTGATTTCAATGTGATGTGATAATTCTGCTACTAACCGTGACTTTATCTGTTTTGCTCGCAAATTTGAATTTTGGCTCTAAATTTTTTTATTTCTTTTGATTATTTTCAACTTTACTGGATTCTATGTATTTCGATTGATATCATTTAGGGGATCTCATCTGGGCTTATTGTTATGTAATAGAAGCTTGTTTTGTCATATTATATGTTATGTGAATTATGTCAATCAGTCAGTCTCTTTGGGGTTTGAGTATAGGATTGTTTTGCAGTTTGATATTTCAGTTTAGGGAATGAAAGGAGCCCAAAGGCCATAGTAGAATTCAAAATATTTGGTTGAAAATTTTGCGTACAAGAACCCTAAAAACTAAATGGTTTGATCTTTATTTTACGATGGTTCAATAGCCCAACAAGTTTTAGGGCTCTAAACTTGTAAAAAGGAAAATGACCGTTTTGCCCATGTCATGTCACCCTTTCTTTCTTCTCCTCTAGATGGGCTCACGTTATTGGGCCTACTATATTATTTAAAAAAGTGTTTAGCAGAGTATGTATATCACGTGTTAGGTTGGTGTGTAGCCCGTATATTACTTCAAATCTTCAATGGCGTGTGCGCTCGTCTTGTTTAATAAATTGATTAATTAAAAAGTTGTTGACTTTTTATTTAACTCGCCTTTTATAAATTAATTATTGTTTAATAAATTACCTATTGGATATTATTGGTGAAAATAAACTTACTACCTTAGCACCGGCTACTTCTCTAGCCCAACCCCTACGCAACCATTTATCTCTTCCCCAACCCTTTTCCACCTATAAAATCGCAGAAATGGTGGTTACAACTTCTAAGGGTGGTCTTCTCACATAAGATTGTGGATAAGAATGTTGTGGTAATTGGAGGGAGGACCGGTAACTGCCTTTAAGGTGTTCCATCTGGTAACTGACATTAGGAGATGGGAGGGGGGGTGTTTTTCTGGAAAGAGGAAAAGGGGTGGCTCGATATGGTTTTGTGGCTGGACCATTCTGGGATGGTGGTTGGTAGTTAGGTGGCATAGGAATTGGGGGGCAATCCGTCCAAGGGAGGGGAATAGGAGGGGTGGGGGAGGCACGCAAGGTGGTGGATGTCGATGAAGGTGATGGTGGCCAGAAATGGGTGGGTTACCGTGAATGGTAGTAATTGAAGTGGGTATAATGGGTGGGTTTTTTTTTTTCCTTTTTTATTGCATTTTTTGAATTTATTTTTTGTGTTTTCCTTTTTTGGGCAAGTTAACTTATAATTATGGGTTTCCAACAAGTTAAGAATGTTAGAGGGAAATGCATATAAAAGTTGGTATTATTCATGATTAACCAAAAGTTGGTATTATTGTAGGAAAATGGTTAAAAGTTTGTATTATTCATGGTAATTTTTCCTAAAAATAAATAATAAGTGAGTTTATTTCTGTGGATTAAACAAAAATTGATTTATTATTGATAATTTTACGTTTATAATACTGAGGTGTTATCAAGTGCAAGGTGCTCTATATTGAGATATTGCAAAAGCTAACTCGTGTTTTAACTTCTAACTAATAAAACCTTTCAATGTAAAAAAGGTTTAAGTACGAATAATTCAGTCAAGACCTATTTAGGATCTAGACCCATCTAATTCGACGGGTTTGGGTTTGGGTTTGGGTTTGGTCCAAAATTTCAGACCCTAAGCAAAAAATTAATGAATTTGGGCCTGGGTTCAGTTGAAGTCGACCCAGACACAACCCATGAATATCTCTAGTTCTACCATGTGTCGTTTATAAGAATAATAATATATTTGAAAGAATAAATTAGGGAGTGAAAATATTACTATAATATATTTTGACGAGTGATTTGTTGATAATTTCTAAATTTGTGCTATATTAGGTAATATAATTGATATTTATACAATTAAAAGTTTAAGTTATATTCTAAAATATTGAGGAAGAACTTTCCTTTTGTCCTTTTTATAACCCTCTCGGAAGGAGGGAGTGGGTTTGGTGGAATGGAAAAAGATATGAAAGATCAGACATACGAATTGTGATGGTGAAGAAAAAATCCATGTGGACGACCATTGGAATTGATATATTGGTTTACAAATGTCGATCCCAATCTTTTGGGATAAGTGATTTGACATTGTTGTTGAGGTAATGTCTAAGAGGTTGTGTGAACAATTCTACTCGGGCTATGTATTGAAGCAGGGATGATAATTTTGCTGTTACTGGAGTTATCACTGTTTGATTGCTCATCAAGTTTCTTATTTTATACTTTCTCTATTTTTGTAAGTTATGTTTTTCATCTCAAAAAAAAGTTGCAATGTTTGATAAAAGCTCTGAATTCCTTTGCAGAATGGCGACCAGTGATGAAGACAATGAAATGATTGATATAGAACCAAGTGATGCTCAGCCAACTGCTGCCGGAAAGCTGGAGTCAGAACATGTAAATTGTGAGCTTGCTGATTCCGCGCAAACTAGTTTGGAAGATGTGCGTCCCCAATCAGTCAACCCGGAGGATGTCTGTAAGGAGCAATTGGAAAAACATATTGTCTGCTCTGAATCCGTAGAAAAACAGCCAGATAGTGTTTCTACAGAGGAGGTTCATACCCAGCTCAGCAGTGCAGATGTTATGTGTTCTGGGAACCTTAATTCAACTGAAGCAAGCGATGAAATGTTTAATTCCAAACCAGCTGAAGAGTTGTCAAGCGAGTCACAGTATTCAAATTCTCAAGCAGAGCATATTTTGATGGTCAAATCCGAACAGATTAAACCAGAGCCCATGGATTTGGGGGAAGCTAGCTTTCAGAATATGGATGAACATGCTGATCCACACACTACTCATGAAGAACACGAGAGTACACAGCTTGCTAATCCTGAGCCTCTTGGCGAGGAGGTTGAATATTCGCCGTCTGGTAGTTCCAAGCATATGCATTCACAGCCAGTCGCTTCAGAACACCTGCTCTCAGAAAACCTGCACTCACAGACAGCAAGTTTGCAACTTATGCACCCACAGACTGAGAGTGTTGTGGAGCACATGCAATCACTGCCCATGAGTTCAGAGGACATGGCCTCACAGACTTTCAATTCCGAATGCGTGCATTCACAAGCAGTCAGGGCTGAGCTTGCTCATTCTCAGCCAGGCACTTCAGAGGTGGTTGGTCCCCAGCCAGCCAGCACGGATCATGTATACTCTCAGCCTCTTATCTCATCAGATATTGATCTTTCCCAACCTGTTACATCCGAACTTGTGCATTTGCCTCATGCCGTTCTAGAGCCAGCTCATTTGCGACCAGTTGGGATGGAACTTGTTAGCTCTCAAAGTCATGGAGCTGAACTTGCTAATGCTTGTGCTGTTGGCATGGAGCTGGTTAATGCACAACCTCTAAGCACAGAAATTTCTAATACACAGCTACAAACTCCTGAGACTCAGCCTAACAAGCGCCGGAAGAAGAAGTCTATAGTCTGGGAGCACTTTACTATTGAATCTGTTGGTCCTGGCTGCCGAAGGGCCTATTGTAAGGTGTGCAAGCAGTCGTTTGCATACAGTACTGGTTCTAAGGTTGCTGGTACAAGCCACCTGAAACGCCATATCGCAAAGGGGACTTGCCCTGTTGTCCTTCGTCAGCAGGAGAAGAATCAGTTGTCCCCCTATATGCCGAAGAGCGGTGGAACCGATGGGGGTAATGGACATCAATCAAAAAGGCGTTATCGCAGCTCTACTTCACCATATTTAATATTTGATCAGGATCGTTGCCGGCAGGAGATTGCGAGAATGATCATCATGCATGATTACCCACTTCATATGGTTGAACATTCGGGATTTGTTTCGTTTGTCCAGAATCTTCAGCCTCGTTTTGATATGGTCAGCTTTAACATTGTACAAGGAGATTGTGTTGCCATTTTCTTGAGGGAAAAGCAAAATCTTCAAAGGTTTATTGCAGGGATCCCAGGGAAAATTTGCCTGACAGTGGATTTGTGGACTTCAAGTCAATCAACTGCTTATGTTTTTGTTACTGGGCAATTCATTGACAGTGACTGGAAGCTACACAGGAGACTACTTAATGTTGTAATGGAGCCATTTCCTGAATCAGATAGAGCTCTCAGCCATGCTATTGGTACTAGTCTATCAGATTGGGGATTAGATCGCAAATTAGCCTCAATTACTTTCAATCAGGCACTAAGTGAAAATGCACTTGATCAGCTGAGGGCTTTGCTTGCAGTAAAAAACCCAATGCTTCTTAATGGCCAGTTATTAATACGGAGTTGCATTGCTCGTACTTTGAGCAGCATGGCCCAGGAAGTAATAGCTTCTAGCGAGAAAACTATCAAGAAAGTTAGGACGAGTGTCAAGTATGTGAAGACATCAGAATCACACGAGGAAAAATTCTCTGAGCTTAAGAAACAGCTTCAAGTACCAACTGAAAAGAGTCTTTCTCTTGACAACATCACAAAATGGAACACAACTTATGAAATGCTCCTTGCTGCTTCTGAGTTAAAGCAAGTCTTTTCTTGTTTAGATACATGTGACCTTGATTACAAAGATGCCCCTTCCATGGAAGATTGGAGGGAAGTTGAAAACATTCTTATGTATCTTAAACTTCTGTTCGACACTGCAAATTTGCTCATGTCGGAACCCACTCCATCATCAAATGTGTTCTTCCACGAGGTGTGGAAGATCCAACTGGAGCTGGCACGTGCTGCTGCAAGTGACGATCTATTTGTGGCTGGCCTTGCTAAGTCTCTGCAAGACAAGTTTCACAAGTACTGGAAGAATTCTTGCCTGGTTTTAGCGGTTGCTGTGGCTATGGATCCCAGGTTTAAGATGAAACTCGTGGAGTTCAGCTTTACCAAAATCTTTATGGACGAGGCTCCGGTTTACATCCGGGTCGTCGATGAAGGGCTCCACGAACTTTTTCAAGAGTATCTAACTGTTCCTCTTCCATTGACCCCTCTGGAGAACAATAATGTCGGTGATGTTGGGGGAGAAGACCGCCACCTTAACAACAACGGACTTTCTGACTTTGATATGTATATCATGGAAACAAGCAGCCAGCAGATGAAGTCAGAGTTAGACCAGTATCTGGAGGAGTCTCTCTTACCTAGGGTGCAGGATTTCGATGTGCTAGGTTGGTGGAAGCTTAATAAACTCAAATATCCGACCCTTTCAAAGATGGCTCGAGATATATTGTCTGTGCCCCTGTCAACAGTTTCTCCTGATGCAGTGTTCGCTATTCCAATGAACGAGATGGATTCATATCGCTGCTCCTTAAGGCCTGAAACTCTCGAGGCCCTCATATGTGCGAAAGACTGGTTGAAGACAGATTCTAACATAGTCTCAAAAGAGCTAGTGAAGATGGGGCTCTGACTTTTAAAATCTTGTATTATCCCTTGGTGTTGCTTTTAATTGCGCATTTATTTCCAATTTGTAGTTCAGATTGTGGATTCCTGTCACTTAGGTAGAGTCTCATTTGTAATTTTCTTTAAATTAAGCGAGAATTGTTTGTATTTATTACAATTAAGTTGGGATTATGCGAGGCGAGCTTCTGCTCTTTTTAGGTTCTTAGTTACCTTAAATTGTATTTATTTAAGCCATTTTCTGAGTTTATTAATTGTGGCCACAAACAAACTGATAATGATCAAAAGAAAAATATTTGCAGTGTAAGTGGATGGATGCAAATTAAAT